>NW_020456154.1:1906197-1960646 GCF_003342845.1 Nothoprocta perdicaria | reverse complement strand
GGGCTGATAGTTACCTTGTCCTCCTGTCTTAGTGTTCCTGCAAGGCCTGCCATCACTGAGTTTTGTTGCACAACTGTTCTACATATGTAGTGAATTATATACAATGGAGTCAAGTTAATGTGGAACTAATTCAACACTGTGTAATAAACTTTCTTTTTCTTGTATCTGCACTCAAATAGTCACCTTGATCAGGGTAAATTTGTATGGGAAAAATCTTTATCAAATTCTCTATTATACCTGTTTGAATCAGCTTTAAATTAGATATGGCAGTTTTCTGTAGCATGACAGAAGTAAGTCTAATGTAATATTTCCCCTTCCTTTCAAGGTTAGCACTGTTATTTTATGAAAGGAAAAGAGTGGATTCCAGGATTTTAAGTTTTGTGGATATGTGAAACAGTTTTTGGTTCTAAAAACAAAGTAATTTCATTAAGGTGTCCTTCTGATGTGACTTAAATCATGTTTTCTTCTAGGCATGTCTCTGAATTCAATGCAGTCAGGAATTCAACACCTTTATGTATAAGCTATAATGCTTTGGTTCCTAATCACATGGGTAAGTAATGGGTGAATAAAATAATCCAGAGCTTTTTGTTGTACTGAAATGCTAGAATAGACCATTGTGGTAATCTCATCTGACTTCCCACAAAACACATGCCATTTGCTGACATTTAGTCACACGCTTTTTCTTGAATATGAGTTTTATTATTTCATTTTAAATATTTTGCCTGTGTCAGGCAAGTGTGAAAGATGTTATAGAAGAGAGATTCAACCAGGAGTAATATCCAGCAGAATAGGAAGTCCCACTGTTCGGGATGTATAGGGAACAGTTCTCTGCAGCAGAAGGATAAACAAGGAAAGAGAAAGGAAAATTTCAGTTTAAGAAAGCCAAGAGAAAGTAGAATTTTAATCTTGAGAGGAGAAATATCAAATATAGGCTATGATTGCAAATATGGTAAAATGCAAACTAAGGTGTGTAATTGTATAATGAAATGCTAAATAAATATTTGTCTTATTGACCACTCATTCTGCCTTTTATTTTGAGGTATAATGTTGTTTACATGCCCAGTTCTTTGCAGTTTGAACTTGTTTTTTTTTTTTTTTTTTCTGTTTGGTTGCCTTTTTTACAGCTGTTTATTGTAAGTCTTACCTTTCATATTATGGGTTGTCACATTGTACTGGAGGTTGTTGATCATCCAAGGCTTAACAAAGGAAGGCAGGTTTCAAACTAGTTGCTTCTGCTTATTCCTAGAAATAAGTTTTTACTTTACCTTACCTATTGTTCAAGTGTCATGCCTTATTATAATTGGAGAGCGTCACCTTTAACTTGTATGATGTTTTAAACCCTGAGCAGAACTGAGAGAATTCTTGAATCTCTTCTCTCTAACTTTCAGATTTGTGATTCATTCAGGGCAGCAATGAGGGTCTGATCTCCGCCTTGTTAATGATGCTCCTCAACTAGCTGCTTATCAGACTGCTGTCTGATACCTCTTTCAGATCTTCTGGGGTTTATGTCAGTAAAGAGTTGTCATAAATCTGACAAAAATTCTCCCTCTTTCAATGGCTCAGTTTTCAATCTCGTCTAATGTCAAAACACTATTTGTTCTGCTAACCGCAGTGCTCAATAGTACACTGAACATGGGATTTAAATGTAAAGCAGGTTGTTCCATAAACAGCTGAACTAATGAGGACTGATTTTCTATTGAAATGTATCTTGTTCTTCTAATTTACCTCTCTACACAAAATTCTTAGTTCGCTCTCATATCACCTACTTGTTTGACTGGAGAATTAGCAACAGACGCTGTGGCTAGTGCAAACCCATTCACATGCTAAACTGCTAGATAAAGATTGAGGTGTAATTACCTTTCTTCACTGGGAACACTTGCTTGGTTTCATTTCCTATAGTTAGTTGCTTAGTTGTTACAAACTTGCAAGATTTTCGCATATTGGAACTGCTGATGCTTTCTAAAATGTAGCTGAAATTAGCCAGAAGTTATGGTAATGAAATACCCAAAGAGACAGACGTTCCTTTTCATAGGGAAAAAACAGCTAAGGACCTTTAGAGGAAACAAATCTGTAGTCTCTTCAGGTCTCAATCACTCCAAGTAGAAAAGGTGAAAACCTTTATGTTTTTTTGATCACAAATGATTTCAAAAAAAAAAAGCAACTCTGAAAAGTCTTATGAGAAAAATATATGAGAAAAATATTTAATGCAGAAAGCTGAACATGACAGAAGAGACAAGTTCTGATTGAGTCTCTCCAACTTCATCTGCATAAAGGTGGACATGTTCTTTGATCTCTGCTAGAAACTTGTAGTCAAAAGACATTTCTCGGAAAACATTCGGGTATCCATCTTCAAATCTTTGTTCACATGGCAGAAGCCAAGGACGGGAGGACTGCCTTCTGGACAACTGAGAAAAAGAAGTGGGCAAAAGCAGGACTATGGAGATTAACAGAGAGCGACTTTGCCACGTGTGAATTAAATAGAGCATGAATCTTTTCTCACTTGTGTTGTTACTGTATAAAATTGATTTGACTGATTCTATTGATTCTACTTTACATTTGGTGTAAAGGAAGATAAGAATCAGGTAATGTCTGCTAGAATCTCAACCAGCTGATCCATCCACCTCATTTCTTTGAGCTAATTGAATGATAAAATTGAATGAAAGAGGGCAAACTTTGAGATAATTGGGCTCAAGAGGCCTGCTTTTTTCTTTTTTTTTTTCTTCCCCAAGGTAGATAAGCTGTTGATGTTCTCATAAATGTGCTTATGGTACATGGAATATCTAATGTCTTAGGAACTACATTTTCTGCTCCTAAAAATGCACTGTGTACAGTGTATATATTCTGTAATACCAGGCCATTTGTTGACATTGGTATGACTGCAGTAGGATTAAACAGATTTATATGTTTTATTTAGTATAAACACAACAACCTGTGTATGTTTTATTTAATATAAACACAGCAGAGGTTATAGAGTATGTATGTCTTTGTGAATCATCTAGGTGCATAATTATGTGATTAAATAGGTGCCATAGGTGATGTAAGAGTTAGCAGTACACAAAACTCTAATTTGCATTATGCTGACAAATAATGAGATGCTATTTACAGAGAAGGTTTTAGTATTTGGAAATTATGTAACTTCAGATTATTTTAGTTGCTTTATTTTTGTAGGATATACAGATTTGAGATATTTTCCCTGTGACTAGAACACAGGTATAGTCACAACTAAYTCCTTTTTGTCTTGTTCGTTTTGAACCTACTGAAAGCACCAAATGATTTATACTGAATCAAGGAGTGTGAGTAAGATGCTTTTCAAGTGTTTTTCCAATCTGGCCCAACCTGTGTATTGGGTTATGARACAGTGTGACCACATGGGCCATGAAAGTTGTCACGTGCTGCTGGCAGACCATGACACCAAAGTTGAGAAGATGATCAGAGATTGTGAGGGTTTAATCTGCCAGTGCACTGTAAAGGTATTAGAGGTCAGTCTCGTGATGGCAGAGTGGAGAGGAAACTGTGTGAAAGAATCTTGCAGAGAAGTTACGAGACTTTGCAGCTCTCCCAGCACTAAAGAATGCATTTTCAAATTGAAATTAGAGCGAGTTTTAGCTTTCTAAATTTATATTTAGCCAACTACTTGGACTGACACCCTTTTTATGCTACTGATGCCAAAACCTTAAAATCACAAATAGTCCAACAGTATGCATCTCATTCATTTATTGGAGACATAATTTAATTACAATCTCCTTCTCAAAAGGAGAAAATGAGATTCTCTAAGGGAAAAGTTCTACCTGTTTTACTATAGCACTATTTAAGAATTTAAATACTATTTAACTATTTAAGGATGCCTTAAAGTAATCTGAAGTATAGCTGTTTTTTTATTTCCAAAAGGCCTTACTCATGGTTAGGCCAGAACTAATCAGAATTGATGTGAACATTTTCTTCCAAGGTTGCTTAGTTGATGTTAGTGCTGCTAACACTGCTGTAGATGCTTCTTTGCTCTTCATAGTTCTTGAATTTGAGTGATGTGTGAATTTGCACCACAGGCTCTTTCTCTCTGGGACACTAAGGGCATTTTCCAGATCTCTTTTCTCTACTCCAGCATCTGATCTCACCAACCTGTAAGAAGTCATTTAGCTTTGAAACCTTGACTTTTTTGTTAAATTTAGTAGAAGTACCCCAAGAGGTGCAGAAAGAGGGAAGCTTGGTAGGGGCAGATGGAAACAATACAGAGTGTTTARGAAAACTAGCTAAAAATGGAGGTAAAGCTCAGTTCTAACAAACAGATGGCAGTCCGTTTCTATTTATTTGTATTTATGGCCATGGCATATATTCTCTRAAAAGGAGGAGAACATTATAATGGTTTCCTAAGACTGTTATTCTATTTCTGTTTTGTGTTTTGTTTTCTGGAAGCATTTCTTTTCCTTGTTGAATCTTTACTCCAGTAGAAATTCTTTTTTGTGTGTGTGAAAATTATTAAATACTCTACCATGCTTATAAATAGCTAAAATTGGCTTAACTTGTGCTAGTTCATCCCTGACYGTCTTTGTGGACTGGAATGTGTGCTGAGCTGGTAAACCCTTTGCATTACACAGGGACCTAATGGTTTATACAGCTAGACATTTTCTTTTTAATCATGACACTCATTTGGAATGAATATTTAAAAATAAGCACCATATATAGTCTGATGCCAGAGGCAAGATCATGCTCACATTGTAATGTAAGAGGTGATTAATGCAAAAATTATATCAAAGTAATTGTATATCCACAGTATTTCGCTCCTAGTTAATATTGATGCCTATTCTTTTGTGCTCCAAATCTGGTTAGAATTTTTATCTATTTGTAAGACTAGAAGCACAAGGAGGAAATGTAGTGATGATGATGAAATTATTTTGCCTCAAAAGTTTTAAGTGAAGAGCTGTTCTCTCAGTAAACCACGCATATAAATTTTCTTGCAATATAATGGGATTTCTTGGATTTGGGATTTTCTTGTTTTTCAAAATATTAAGAGTACTTTTACTGTGGAATATGAGATTTGAGTAGTGACAAATTGTTCCACTTTGGTTAAATCACTTTAGTAGATAATTTCTCAGCAGTTTAGGACTTGTAGAAACTTGATCATAATTTGTTCATGCTCAGGTAAATGGCAATAGCCTATGAATTTCCTTTATTTAAAAAAAAACCCCAAAACTTATTACTAATAAAATGGATTGCATCCTCCTGGCTCCTATCCTGGAAATTTTATTATTAACTTTAGAAGAATTTACCTCGATATATAAACTGTGTTGTTTGAAATACATGGAAAGAAGGCTTAGAGTCTGTATCTGTGCAACTTTGTCAGTCTCCATGTGAGCATTAACATTATTCATGTCCCAAGTGCAGAGGACTGTACCTACRTTTCGAGGGAAAGCAGCCCTCCTTCTGAAAGTGTAACATCCTTCAGCTGCAGCGTGTCAAAGGGACCCACATTTTTGTCAGGTATGCATTAGCTTTGCCTGGCTGTGCTTTCTTAATCTTTTTTAACTTACTGATGTTTAATGATGTGAGGGTAGCAATTTACAATTGCACTAGTCCGAATATCCCTGCGGCTGTTTGTAGAAAACACAGCAATACTCACAGGTTGAAACCGGGTGGCAGGAAGGCTGTTGGGTGCTCATTTTATCTGGTCTCCACAGAGGTTCAGTGATCGCCCTCAGCCCCCAAAATAACTCCGGGGCAGCAGCTGCTCGTTCAGCTGTTCATGTGACCGGGACCAGGGAAGCTGTGACCGTTCCAGGGGGTATCTCTGCGGCGCCACGTGCTTCCAGAGTCCAAAGCCCCAGATTATCAATCCTCTCTCTGTATTTGTATGCCCCAAATCTGACCGTCACGTTGAACGGGTTAACATTAAAGCTGCCTTTAATAATAATAAAATAAAAAGGAAGGGGCAAAAGGGACACTGGAGTGAGCTGAGAGTGGCTTTTGATTTACTTGCATCTTTCTTCTGTTGGTAGTGGAATGATGGGATTCTACCCATGGAAGTTTTTTCCCCATTCCCATCCTTTTGAAGGAGGGGAAAAAAGAACATTAAAACAAGAAAGTCACCTCTCCACCAGAATAAAAGCTAGGAGTGCCTTAGAACTGTCATTGGGAGAATATGCAGACAATAAAAACAAATTAATAAGGATTTTTAAGGTTATTTTCATGCATATATTATAGACAAGTGTGTGTATTTTTAGATTATTTTGTAGAAATAATTGCAGTAATGCAKATAACTCAGTCCTGAATGTGCTGAGAAATATTATTTCTGTCCTTCAAAACTCTTTATTTTTATGCAACTATATCTTCTGAATGGGAAAAGCATCATGGAAAACAAAGCCTTTAAGCCTTTTTTTTTTTCTTTTTCTTTTCTGAGGTGTTTTTCATTTTCTGAMCTCTGTTTGTTGAGTATTCCTGGTATCATATTTTGGGCATCTTAAGGTCTTTGCCTAGCAAACGGTGTTTTTCAACCTTTACAGACTGAATCCCTACATAAACCTTTTTTATTTAATTCATTGCTATCTTTTTTTGATCAGCTCTTTACACAGATAATGAGCCAGCTATAGTAGTCATTCACTGTTTGCCATTCTTATGGCCACATAGCAATAGTTATGACACATTATATATGTTCAATAAATTAATTTAATACTGGAGAGTAGATGCTACTTCATTCCTTTTTTTCTTGAAGGCTGAGACAGACACATATAYGTGGTCTCTTGGTGTATTAAGTCAAGACACCATCACTTTCTTAGTTTCCACAGCTTTGTGGACCCACACTGGGATTAGGGTCTGTTTCATTGTAATCCTATTCTAAAAGAAGTTGCTCTTCAGTATCAGAACTGATGAGACATTGTAGGAAATGGAGAAAATCAAATTCTGCTGCGTGCTGGAGTTACTGACTTGTGTAAGAAGRGCCCAGCTCATCTACCTCTCAGTTGAGGTGCTGCGGTGGCTGCACCCCTCCTAATTCCCATGAGCATTCCCAGAGAAAAACATTCGAGTTTTTTATTAAGGATTGCAGTCTGTATGAAAGAAAGAAGTAGATTCCAAGCTGCATTCCAACATGGGAATGCTTATGTTTGGGGGGTAAGTGGTAACGTGATCCAAGCCTTGCAGCAGAGGCATCATGAGAGCATTTCCCTTTCTCCCTATTATTATTATTATTATTATTATTATTATTATTATTATTATTATTATTATTAATTGGCTTTGCTACAGCAGTGGTAATTGTGGTAATTTGCTTTAGTGGTCCTTAGGCTTGATCTGAAATTGTAGTTGCACTGTTGCAAACTAGGTACATGGAGCCAAGCCTTGTGTGTTTCCAGGCTTCCTGTGCTTCCTGGGGAGTTCTGCTGCCACCTTTCAGTGCTGATGCTGCTCTCAGGGCTGCACTGACAGGCTGAACCTTTTGTTTTAAGTAGGAGTTGAGGAAAACACATGCATGCTTGTGTTTACAAGGTTAAGGCCAACTCTCTAAACTGTTGTGACAGCTTCTGTGAGGTCGAAATTTGTGCAGTAGAAGTTGAAACAAATGGGAGAAATTTCCACAGGAGATAGATTTGATCAATTTGCAGACACAAGGTGTGGGCCACATAGAAGATGCATCATTGATTAAAATGGCGTGATATTTCTCCACAGCAAAGACTGTAGATACAAGGAAGTGTCTCTTGCTGCTGTAACAGGTGGTGTTCTTGCCTGCCACAATATTGTACTCGTTCAGCAACATCCATGATGCAACAAGAAGCTCCAGAGCTTGCACTTTGTGATTTATGCTCCCCGTCTCATCCTGGAATGCAGAAATAGGGTTTTCCTGTGCTCGGAGGGCTTTGTTTCAAATGTTCCTCTATTCTCTTGACTAACAAGGACAGACAGCTCCATCCATGCCACAAGGACTCTGCTTAATATATCATCTCTCCAAGACACACACTCCAAGACACGTTTTGAAAGGGTGCAGCCTTAAATATGATGCCGTCAAAGAGAGTTATAGCTACAGCATTTATTACTGCTACTTGAAAGAGAGAAGGAATAAAGCATAAGAAATATGCAGTAAAGATGGACGAAAAGTTTTTCTGGCATACTCTAGTGTAACTGCAGTCATTGATTTTTGCTAGCTGAGGATGCTGCCCAGAATGCATAGCATAATCGAGACAATCACACAAAATAGGTGCAGTATTTGAAATCTTTATTAAAAGAAAAAAAAAATCTGAGCATCTGTTGGAAGTATGGCCTTCCAGCAGTTACTGAACCGAGAGGGAAATGAGCCAGCACCTCTGAGCTGAGAAGTTTGTATGCAGTTACCAGTCTCTGGTATCACAGTGACCTGACAGCAGGAGCCGTGCAGGCTGTATCGTGTTTTGATATATGGTTTTACTGTCCCCTGTCCCACACACAGCAGCAGGCTGTTATTCCCAGAAGGTGCCAGCAGCAGAATACACCATCTTCTTCCCAGCCCTGGCAACTGCCACAGAAGAAGTATAGGAGGATGATGAGCATCTTCTGCGTGATGCAGGAGCTGCCTGCTGATCCYGCTGCAGCTGGCGTAATGGGGGAGGTGGTGCTGCAAGTTGAGCCAAACTGCCTTGTCCTACTCWTTTCTCTACCCGCCACTTAAAAGAGCATCTGGAGTAAATTAGAAATAGCTGTTCAGAAGAGTTCTGTGATAGGAGCTGAGGCCTTTTTAATGTCCCTGATAGACACAGTCAGCTTTCTAGAAATCTTTCAAGTTAGATCTTTCAAGTGAGTCCATTAGTGTATAACTGAGATAGATAATACTAGATGCACAAAAATATTTTATTTCCTGAACTTCTAAAGTGCAATATTTAAGATTAATATCACTACTGAAATGCAATTTTAAGTTAGCCTTCTCTGAGATTGTTGCAGGGAGATGATATACAACCATCTTGTATAAAACATCAGCATAATACAGATGCTGAACAACACCTTAAGCAGTATGTGACAGTATGTAATTTCTTTTACTTAAGCAAAGGACAAAACTGAAGGATTGGGTAGGAGCTACATGGAGATGAATTACATGCAGACACAATGCTCAACTTGTGTAAACTCTTAGGCTCACTAAGACTTAACAATGCAAAAACAMAGAGATACTTTTGTCTACTTTCTGTAAAAATAGTCACCTTTGTGCCACTAGTGCCAGAGAATTCCCTGGTGTTATGAGGCATGGATAACCCTTCAACTAACTCGCTGTAATAAATAGGAGAGTCTGTTCTGGTGCATCCTTCTACTGCGCAGTGCAAATATGTGTATCCCAGCAAAGGCAGCCAGAATGGGATCATTATGGTTCAGGTCTGCCAGTGTTTCTCAGTTCCTAGAAAGTTAAGCTGCCTGTGATAACTGTCCTCATTTCCTTGGAGATTATGGGAGACTGACTAGGATAGTCTCTCTGTCAGTGCTCCAGCTCCTGTGCTCACATCACGTGAGGGTGTCCTGGTCTCTTGGTCTCGATGCCTCAGTGGCAGTGCTGGCAAAGGGCTGCGCTCTCTATGACAGCTCTTCCTCTGTCCTTCTGCTTCTCTCCGGGTCCCTTTATGTTTTCCCTTATTGTTCTGTTCTCCTGTGCTCACCTTTGTTCCCAACCACTGCACCACACACACTATAAGACTGAAAATACTTGAATATGTAAGAAGAGCTGTGTAAAAGGATGTTCTCAACAAAATCACCAGATGACTACAAATTTTTCAGCCTTTCTCTAACCTTTAAATTACATAACTGCTTGTGGGAGCACTTCATTTTCCTTCTAATTGTCATGCTGATTTCTCAGTGATGCTTTAAGAAGAAACTCACTCTTCTGATATGTTTTAAAAATTTATATGAATGCTGCTCTCCAATAAAAAAGCATTCTGGTGAAAAGCTTCCAGAAGAAAGCAAGCAGATGTCACAGAAGATACACAATAACAAGGCTCATAGCGGTCAAGGGTAGGGCCTAGACTAACCTCCCATGATCATAGTTCATTGCCATAGCCTGTTACAGGTGCCATGCATCTTCTGGTTTCAAACTAGGCAGGCTTTTTTTGCCTTGTACAGAGCTCTAATTTTGTTGCAAGTATTTTCATCCTTCCAGGCATATCATTTTAAATAATCCTAACCTAAAGTTACCCACCTTATCGATTGACTTATACATAGCAGTGTTTTGCCAGATATTCACTGAGTAGTATGCTAAGTAAGGAATGGATAAGCAGGCATTAGAGATGTAGTTCATGCTCCAAATACRGGAAAAAGAAATTGTAGGCATCAGGTGCATTTTTAAATAACTGCATACAAGGTCAAGAAGTTTCATGCTCATACAACTCCAGATTTGGACTGAACCATGTCCTTTAAAAACAAACATTTGAGATGTCTTGGGCTTCTGCATGACAGGCCCATGTCAAATTGTGTCATGAGCGGCCTTCCAGGCTCATCCCTCCATGTGAAAAGGAAGGGCCCATGTCAGCCCTGCACTCTGGGCAGTGGCTATTCTCCCTGGGAGCGGTTGGACAGCATGTCTCCTGGCAGTGCTCTTTGGAAGGAGGCCCACCCCATGTGCAGCACACTCTCCAAGGTTTGTCTCTGCTGCTAAATAGAGAAAATTAAGGGATCCATCAACTGGTGATGTCTAGCACACCCGGGAAAAAGCAAGCTGCTCTTCCATGAGAAAAGCCAAGCATGATCATAAATTTGGAGAACTGTGAAAAGCTTAATACTCTTCATCTTGTACTCAAGACCTTGAGATATACTGGCCTGGAAGAGGCAAAGCAAATGTCAAGACAATCTCATTTCCAAGTTGACCTAAGCTATTGCAAACAGCTGTGCTCAACCCTTGAAAAAACTGGCCCTGCATCATAGGGTGCTCGAATACCCCTTACTCCTTCCTGAGCTTCYTTCTCCATCCAAAATCAGTGCTGCCAGTGAGCCTTAAAGGGCTCACTCATAAATTTTCATGTAGTGTTGAATTTTGTATATTGGAAACTGGGTTTCGCATTAAGATGGCTCATTTAGATACAGACAGTCATTCAAAAAGCCCTGTCACCTTACAAAGCATAGATCTATTTAGAAATGCAGTAGCAGACACTATTGAAGGTTAGGTAGGGTAGATGAGGTATGGTGTGGGAAGAGACAATTCTTACTTAGGCAGTATAATTGATCCCACCCATTTCCATGGAGGTTAAAAATCTAGCCATGATGCAAGATTAAGACCAAACAAATAGACTCAAAGAAACTCCAATCACATAGTATAAAATTTATACAGTTCTTAAAAAATTAGTAGTATTTGAAATGATTCGGGGACTGCATCAGGAAAACTCGGGAATAATCATAGCGTAAGAAGCAAACAGAAATTACTTATATTCATAGGCACTGTTGCTGTGTAATTACCAAAAGGCTGAGTCAAAACTGAACAAGTCTGTCAGAATTTCAGCATGTGTCAGGAAATATTTCCTAACTGATTAAAAAAAAAAGCAAAAATCTCTCATAAAAAAATTACTAACTGTTTTGCATATCTGAATGATATGTAATGAGAATAACTGAACACAGAGTCAGCAACYGTGTGAGGGAAGAAGCCACATTACTACTTTTATTTTTGGCTATGCCTGAGGTCAGAAGTTCCTCTGTTCTTTCTTTACCTCCTATTAGAGCAAACATAGTCTGCTTTTCTCTTAAGGATCTTTTTTTTTCTCCTATGCAACTTTTTTTTTTTTTTTTAATAAAAATGTCTGTTTCGTGATGTGACTGGGTTGGCTCATTATTATTATTTTCAGCACTTGCATGCTAATGAAATGTTGTCTCATCCTACATTGTAATATTTTCAAAGGAGAAAACCTCTTTAAAACGGCCGAGTACTGGAACTGTAATTTATTGAGTTAAAGCTTCAAACAGCAATACTTAATGTGCATGCTGTTTGACTACTAATCATACATCAACCATTTACAAYGTGTAAAGCTACTTATATAATATGCTTTATTTATTAATGCTGCCACAATTTTGTGTACTACTGCTTTTTTRTATAAAATTGTTGCTATTCCACCAAACACAACTGGGAATTCATACATTGGCTATAGGTGCTTACAGAGCAAGAAAATTAATAATAATACCAATTGTATGTGTTATGTTACGAGTATAAGCTTGGCTCCTTCTGTGGAGGGCAGGAACTATAACATGAGCAAAAGTGTTTTTTAGATTGCTGTTAACCAGGAGTTGAACTGTAACAAATCTGGCTGCTTCATGGTTGTCACTCTGTTGTTCACTGTGACTGTAGGAAATTTCACAGCAACAACGGGGGGGGAACTTGATTCCGGATGATTCGCAAATTTTAGTCTTGTGTCCACTTAGTTAGAGGAGTCTGTGTGGCCGTGGTGTTAGTTGTACAGCACTATACTAGTTAAGACTAGSACATATAGAAAAGGCCACTTAATTACACCAGTAATTGCAACAGAATTAKTACTGGTAGGAACAGTAGAACTGGTGGCTTTTATCGACTCTAAGAGATTAAGTTGGCTTATCCTTTCCCCATGGTTTGCCAGAGCAATAAAGAAGTATATGACAAGAGTTTTTATACTTGAGTGATGCAGACCTCTTTATTTCCTGTGTATGAACAGATTTCTCTAATTATTGAATCCCATCAGGTAAGGTGCTCAGGGATAGTTGTATGATCATGTGGCATATGTTTTCACATGAGACTGTGAAGCAAGCATGCGTTTGTGAATGGAAGCGTACAATTCAGCATCCCCAAGCAATCCACTTTTCCTCTGTAGCACTGCCCAGGCACCACATGCACATTCAGTTATTGCAATCAGTATATAGTTAATATCCTATGGAAGGGAAAGGTGATTTTGCTTTGCCAAACAGATTTTGTTTCCTCATGTTCATTCTTTCATTCTTTCACTGATTTTACTTGTCCTTTCTTACTCACATATTAGCCAGAACCAAGATGTGCCTTCAGGTGTATGTGGTAGGATTATTTGTGGCAACAGGGAGATGAGTCTCCATCATGTTGCCTATTTATTTATTTTTTTCAATTAATGACCATATGAGGTTTTCAGACTGTACCTTTTGTACTCTTGAGGAACTGACAGCGATTTTAGTGTGTGTGTGTGTGTGTGTGTCCCAATTCTGTTCCATCTTGTAAGTCAGTAAGCCACATTACTGATTTATGGCTCTAATCCTGTTCTTTATCTTTCTGTCACCTTCCCCTAATGATTTTAATTTGTACTTAATTTTCCAAAGCTGTCTCTTTTCACAAACTGCTGATATAATGACCTGCATATTTGGAGGTACCATCAACTCTTGACATTCTTTTATTCTTCCTTTCTTTGTTTCTTTTGGTGCTTTTGCAACATACATACCTTTTCATGTATACTTCATCCAAACTAATATTCACATTCCTGTGTGTGATTCCTATACACATCTCTACCCAACTGATTGATAGGACACAGCAGTAACTTCTTCCRGTGAGAAGCTTTTGTCATAATTCCTTTGAGTTCTCTAGCCTTTGAGAAGATGAGATGTACCATAAAAGCTGTAGGTGGCTGGCTTTTATTGCATGTCATTCTGACCAGCACTTCAAGATAATTCTGTTGCACCTTCTCTATTTATTATTTCTGGCCCTTTGCTAGTTGGAATCATGGCATGAAAGTAAAACAGTCATGCTCCTCTTGAAACCATCATGAACCAAAGAAAAAATTGAGGAAGAATACAGACTTCGTTTGCTTTGTAATTAAATAATCTAAGATACAGGGCAAGAGTGTGCATGCATTACCTATCGTGGGCAGAGTAGGCAGTGTATTATTTGAAAACAACTTTTTTTTTTTTCCTTATAGAGAAAGATTCTTTATTTTCCTAACAGGCATATCGTTTCTTGAAATCAGAATCATAATATGTAATCTGCAATAACAGCTAATCTCTTGAGAGTAGCTGGCTCAGTCATTTGTTCTGCAGTACTATGGATATTTGGCTTGGGCTTCTTGTTGAGGAGGGTGTACTGTTTTTTTAACTTGTTGAGTTAGCTGGTTGATTGCTTTCCTGAAGAGATTTGTGATGATGGAGTAAAATAAATTGAATTGCTACTTAAAAAAAAAAAAAAAAAAAAAAAGACTTGGGAAATAATTTACAGTTATGTGCCTTTTTATAGAGGATTTTGTTGCTTTGTGATAATAGATTATGTTCCTTTTTATTTTTACAGATACTTATGTGTTCTGATTAGCCTCCGCTTTGRAAGATTAAGATTAGAACAGCTAGCAAGTAATGAAGCAACCTTATTTTTATGAGAGCCTACGTATGGGGAAAGGTCCTTACATCCTTTCTCCAACTCTGTCAATAAAACAATGATTGAAAGCAGTGTGGGGAAAAAAAAGTAAATTTAAATAAATTCTTAAAGGTATTTTTAACACTTCCACTAGATCTGTCTTCTTTTTACTTTCAGAGGATGTGGCTGATTGGGTCTGCCCTTTCCCTTCTGGAGCCTATTTTTGCATTATAATTTAGGTCATAAGTGTTTAAAACCTACATATCTAAAGTCAGTTTCTAATTCTACCTATTTTAATTCTGAATTTGAGACACCATGAGACCTCATTTTGCAAGAGTATTTAGTAACTCATAAGTTCTGTGAAAGTCTCCAAATTTAGAACCTCATCATATATAATACAAAATAGACATTTTTGTCTATAATCTTTGTAATAGAATTATAAAATGGCAAAGCAGATCTTGAAATCCATATATATATATCAACCTGAACTTTGGTCAGTATTTTTCTCTAGACTGCAACTATTGAAAAATAATTTTAAGCCTCAATCATTTTACCGGCTTCTGCTTCTGTAATGCCAGACAATGAAAAATTTGATATGCGGAATTTTTTAAGGTATTCTTTTGGAGGGATTTGATAAAGGAGAAAGAGAACGCTTTCTCCTGAAAAGAACTAATCAACTCTCTTGTATAATTTGAATTTAGGTTCCCATCTTTTTTTCTGTTTCTTTGTTTTATGCTTTGACTCTTCTGCGGCCTTAACTGAATAGCAAGGGCATCTCTCTCAGGCATTGCCTTCTGTCAGTGAAGTGGTTGAAAGCAAGCGATGCACACGCTGGGGCAGATTACATTTGCATGCTACTTAAATGTGAGAATGATGGGCTCTTAACTAATAATTAACTCTTCATTACTTAAAGTTCTCCTGTTTAGGACTGTACGTAGCTTCCAGTGTTTACGACTGTACATAGTAACTGTATGGGACTTCACTGCTGTCTGCTTCTGCAGCAGTGGTCCCATGGCAATGGTGTGATGCCGTGTCCTAAAAACATGAGGCTTTGACCAAATAAGATCATTTTTGTGGGTGCTCCTGTGCTGTGAGTGCTTTGACCAAATAAGATCATTTTTGTGGGTGCTCCTGTGAGACCCAGGCTGTAAAAGTCAGTACTATATGTCATAAGAAGGACCATCTACTTCTCCAATTTTAAAGCAAAAATGAAAAATTGCTTTATTTTAGTTTTGTAAGTTGTATTAATATGTCGCACCTGACTGTGCTCCTATTCATATGCCTAGCATTAGCATTGTCATTTGAGTTGCTTGATAAATCAACTCCTGGAAGGAAATAGATTATTATTATAATATCAGATTTTACATGTGAAAACAATGGCTTTTGCCAGTGGAAAGCAYATTAGTGTGCAGGTAAAATCTAGGTCTGCATTTGCTACTTGTGCTCAAGAAGTGAGTAGTAGTGAGTAGGRAGGGACAAAACAAAATCGGGCTTAGATGAGCCTCAGAGTGGAGGTTGTAGCCCTGCCTGTCCTCCGTCCTGCCACTTCTGCTGCTTGAATATCTCTGTGCAAAGCTGTTTTTTCAAACATTTCAACCATTTCATCCTTGAAGAATAATTCTTTGTTTGGCACTGTAACTTTGGATTAGTGTTGGGATCTCCTGTGTAGAATGGGAGACTCCTACTTCCACTAGTGGGCTAAAGTTAGGATTTATCCATCTGGACAGGTTTGAGTTGTTGTGTAAGTATAATTTCTTGTGGAAATGATCTTGTATTTGTTACCCACAGGAACAATTTGTCATTTGACTKGCACATGCCAGCTTGTAAATATGCAAAATAGATTTCTAAAAAAAGCCTTAGAGCTTTTTAAGTTTGGACTCTTAAAGTGTGGCATTAAGAACATAATTAAAAAAAATAATCACCTGAAAAGGTAATTTTTCTAAAAAGATACAGATAAGAAAACTGAATTTTAAAATTGCGTCTTCTCAACTTCTGTTTGTTTACTCTCTCTGCTGTTCAGCTGTGCTCCTAAAGAATGTATTTCTAAGTGAGAGCTACAGCCTGAATCTCTAGATTGTCTGTGGCATTGAACTATGAAAGAGGGTTTGTTTGATCATGGCATGAAAGGTTTCATGTTAGTAATTTTTATTTTTTAAAGAAGATGAATAATTTTGGTTAAGGTGGCGGGGAATTGCTTTTAGCTCAGTGCACTGCCTTAGTCTGACCAGAAACAAGTTACTTAATCACTGTACCTTGATGCTCTCAGTACTAGGAAGATGAGAATAGTCTCTTTCTAGCTAGTATTAGTTTGTCAAGTGTGTAGTGGCAGGAATTTCTGGTATTTGTATGGTATTTAACATGAATGTAGGGCACATAGCATAATTGTACAAGAAAATTACTATTCATAGTACTGAGAAGAGGAAAAATGTAGAAAGCTTGCTGTTCTGATGGAAACTTAGCTTTTATTTGCAGAGCATTATTATTTGTGCTATGTGGGTAAGCCAATCATTCACTCTTAGGATTAAGTGAGGCTTTTCTTTTCTCCAGTGTCTAGCTAGCTAGGCTTTTCTGCAACTCACAAACGTGTGTCATTACTTTGATTGCCTGCTGTGGTCAGGTATTAACTCAGTTTCAGTCACCTCTCCCTTTCCTTGAGGCATCAGGGATGAGTTTTCTCTCCTCGTCGTCCTGCTGAACAATGAGACATCTGCTGTCGGACCGTGGCACTGCACTACCACACTGTTCCTTGCTGTTAAATGCAAACATTTTATGGAATTATAGAGCTGATTTTCAAATGGAGCACCCTTTTAGTTGAAATTCATTTGTTTTCTTAGAAGCATTTAGAACTACAACATCAGGATATATAATTTCAGTCTCTTAGTTAAAAATTTCTCTGAAGTATTGAAAGTTACAATGCATCTAATTCCTTTCATTGCTACCTCTGAGGAAATAACTGCTTAAAATTGTAGATTTGATGAAAAGAAGTGTTGACATTAAATGAGTAATTTAGCTTTACCTCCTCCAGTTAATGTAAGTGCAGAAGCAGGAAAATGCCCCAAATAAGCTACCTTTATCAAGTATCTAATTAGCAGAGCTCTTATGCTTCAACATAAGACAGGTTATGAATAAAATGATAAAAAAGGAAGCCTTATATAGCCTCATTTTTAAATGTAGAAGAAGCTTTCATCTGATCATAGCTGTTGGGTTTCCTGACAGAGCTACAGGCTGTGAATTCTTCCTCATTAATAGAGCTATGTAAAACTTGGGGTTTTCAATTCATGTCATATTTTGTGTGCCTTTTGTTTTTGTCTTCTACAGGTTCGTGTGATGCAACTTTGTCTTTGTTAGCAAGTATCGAGGCTGGATAGGAGTGGATTTGTATAGTGAAATGGTGGTGAGGACCCAATATCCAGGGTGTATAGATAGTAAGTTAAACTGGCAGCAGTTTTGTCCCCGCAGCTGAATATCCTTAGCATTTGAACTGCAATATCCTGCACTTCCAGAGTGCATCTTCTAGTTTTGTCTCATCCTAAAGGAATCCAGACCACTTGATCATGTAACCCAACCTACAGTAAGTGGGAAAGCTTGGGGAATTTGCTTCAAAAGGATACTTCCCATCTGAATTAGGATGCTGATGTAAACTTGCTCATTGATTTTCTCATTGGTAGCTCAAACTGCTTGTTTCCCTGCTTTCTTCAACATCAATTCAACAAAAGCAACAGAGATTGAATTTCTGGGACATATGTCATAGTAGCTGTAGGGCTTCAATTGAAAATATTACTGCCATTAGCATACTAATTGAGCTTTTTTTTTTACCATAAACTTTTGTAATTTTATATCTCTGAGTCTCTCATATGATTGAGATAATGAAACAATTTTTGGGAACTCTTACCAAAATTCTTAACCTCACAGATGGCACTAGAAACTAAACAGGAAATCCAACATGTCAGTATAAAAAACAAGTAAGAAAAAAAAGGGAATGCATCTGATTCATTAATCTTTGTGAGCACCACTTAGACAAGATTATTGAACTCTCATGATAAAATTCTAATGAGGAGACTGAGGTATTCCTTAATAAGAGATTAGATACTTTCACTGGAGTTAGGCTTTTGGGATTCAGGAAAAAAAAAAAAAAAMTGTTAGAAAAAATGTTGAGATCTTCAAATGAAAGCTGAGAATAGCTAGGAAACAAACAGACAAAAACTTTTTATACTGCTAAAGTACTACAGTACTTAGTGCTTAGTAGCAAAAGAATCTTCTTGCAGAGAACTGTTTCRGTGCTTCATGGGTTCTCAAGCCTGATAAAATCCTGCTATCATTTCTGTGCAAAAGTCATTTTTTCYTCAAATGCTGTTGAGTAATTATTTGCCAGAATCACTATAGTATTAGAAGAATGAAACATGCMGTATTGAATATAGCTTTGAAGATAACAACAACAACAAAACCTCAAGATATATTGCACATTCAACATTACTTCTGATGTATTTAGATAAAAAAGACATGATTCAACTTATATGAAATTCTGTTTAAAATTAGTTTAATTTGAAAAAGTCTCAACATGGATTCTTTTTTTCCATATCAATACTTGAGTCTTCCTAATAGTTAAAATATAAAGGGAATTTAAACTTGACTGGACATTAACTCAGGCAACTGTTTATTAAAGTTTATAAGTAGTCTGTCAACTGAATGGGTATTTGAAAGACAATGCCACACGCAGACTTAGCTGACATGTATCTGTCCTGAATCTGACCCAAGACTTTAAAGAACTGCATGGTTACACTCTCAGTTAGTGATCAATATCCGGAGGTGGTTTGGTCTGTCTTTCAAACAGGCACAAGCATTTTCATTAGCTCATACAACAGCATTGCTAACTCCTACAATTTTCTAGTGAGTCATTGCAAGTAATATTTTATATAGATTTTGATTCTTGAAATAATATTAGAGATTCATTTTTCATTTAAGAAAAACATTCCTGTTTTTTTCAGTTGCAAGTATAGTTTGAGATACGTACCTTCAAAGCTGAAGGAGGCATTAAAAAAAAATCAGAAAAAAAWKGRAARSYYCYYCMRSYTTTTTTTTTTTTTTTTTCCGDTTTTGGAACAAGCTTTGGTAATACTGTCCAGTTTTCTAAAGCTTTGAAATTGTGCTTATTGTCAATTTCAATCTATTTCAGTGTATACTTCTCTTTCAAAATCAGATGTAAGTCTTCTATAGAGATGAAATATAGTGTGAAGGGAACAGAATCACTGTTTAGGCTTCTGCAATCTATTCAGAACTTTTTAAAAAAATAAATATTCTTTTAATTTCTTCATTTGAATTAGAAACAAATACATTACACAAGTTTTAAGCATTAGAAGACATAGGATTTGAAAATAGAACTTTAGTCCATCTTCTTATACACATGAAAAATTTTCATACACTTTACTAAATACAAACAATTGATAGCAATATATTTTGTCAAGTTGTAAGCCTTGAGAAATAATTTTATTTTCCTAAACAGTCAGCTCTTCTCAGGGAAATTCAGTCAGGTGACTATAATTGTGCTTAATGCCATCAACATATAAGACAGTGGTATGCATTATAAAGCTAATGTATGTTGTTAAAGAAATCCCTTCCCCTTTTTTCTGCTTTCGGAAGGTGTTTTATGTTACATAAGCGGTAAGAATTACATTTAGGTTAAAAGAATCAGCCACCAGTGTTTTGTCATAAAAGGTAATTACAAATTTATGTCTAAATTTCAGCAAATGTAAAATCATGCTCTTAACATGCATCTTAGCATCAGACATTTTTAGAATACTGTAGAAAAGAACCGCCTTTCACCACTGAGTAGGTGTGTTCCAGTTTTTATCATTCTTAAGAAACTTAAAATTTGCAGTTCAGTAGTCCTTACTTGATGTGCAAGTGCAACTGTAATAACTGGAATAAATTTGAAGGTTCTTTCAATTTCATGATATAAAAATTATCAGTCCTACAAGATAGGCTTCAACTTTTCCATAAAACAAGGTGGAACAAGTAAGTCTTACAATTTTGAAACTTTTTGAGCAAGTAAAGAAAAGTAATTGAAAACGTAACTTCAGAACTTCCTACATCAAGTTTCAAGTTGCTTGTAAAATGGTATACGCAACATATGAACTCAATTAGTGGGAAAAAAAATACCCTAATTTTCCATGTGGACAAAGTAGTGCATTCCAAAATTAACATTAGCACTATGAACYGCAAATGATGACAAATTTTCAAGAATCAAAGAATCAATTTAGGTATATTCTCTATCTTTACAAATATTTTTAATGCAGTTTCATCAATTTCTTGAAAATAAAGGATTTTTTTTAGCTGTGCAGTAATATGTAATTTGTACATGTGCTTCTGTACACATACATGCATATGTGTAGTTTTAAATCACATCAGAAAAAATGAAAACACTCTATTTCAGTTTATATTTTATCTTTTCATCAGTTGAAAAGGAATTAATACATTTTTGATCATGTACAAAGCTGTTGTCCTACCAACATGTGTGAACTGAGCTATGAATGCATCATRTACAAATACTGTTACTTATTTTGATGTCTAAACAAGGTAATCTGTATGAATCTCTATAGATAATTGCACAGTAATACATTATTGATAACACTATGGACTGCTTTCATTGGCCTTTAAATAACTGCATTGTTAATGCCCTATATATTTTGAATCTCCTAGCAACAACAACAACAAAGTTTAAAAAGTTTTATTTTTAGAAATGTGCTAGAATTGTTTTTGCAAGCGTTGTCTTACTGACAGATTACTACGAACAACAGAGAAAATTCTTCTCCATATACTGCAGTGATCTGTTGCAATGTGTTTGGAGGCATCTTTTACGAACTCATTGATGGAATATTAGCCTTGAGGTCAGTATTATGAACCCCGCSTCAGTACTGATGTAACTGAACCAGCCTCCCTTGATGTTATGATCGTTCTGTCTGCTTGTGTACCTGGAGCTTACTGGGCCAGTAGATTGCAAATACAGTTCTAATAAATTATAATACTTGTGATACATATAGCAGACAGATCATCATTAAATAACAGAAAAGACTATTTAGCAATGAMCTTGATAATGCCAAAGGCATTGGCTCCAGAAGCAACATCCTGGTCAACAGGCCAAGAGGCAGAGAGTGGCCTCTGTTCACAGCACTTGGCCCCTGAAGAACAAACCAGGTGCATCCTCCCCACAGAACATTTGGCTCAGGTTTCCTCTGATCCCAGGGCTCTTCTGCCCTTTTATGTTTCRAAAAGAGCACCACAACTCACAGAATCACAGAATATTCAAGGTTGGAAGGGACTTCTAGAGATCACCTAGTCCMACCTTCCTGCTCAAGCAGGCACACCTACAGTATGTGGCACAGGGTGGCATCCAGGCGGGTTTTGAAGATGTCCAGAGAAGGAGACTCCACAGCCTCCCTGGGCAGCCTGTTCCACTGCTCTGTCACCCTCACAGTAAAGAAGTTCCTCCTCACGTGGAGATGGAACCTCCTGTGTTTCAGCTTATGCCCATTACCCCTCRTCCTATCACTGGCCACCAGTGAAAACAGCCTGTCCCCTTCCTCCTTGCATTCTCCCTTCCTGAATGTATACATGTTAATCATATCCCCCCTCAGCCTTCTCTTCTCCAGAGAAAACAGGCCCAGCTCACTCAGCCTCTCCTCATACGAGAGATGTTCCGTTCCCTTAATCATCCTGGTTGCCCTTCTCTGGACCCTCTCYAGAAGCTCCACATCCCTCTTGTACTGGGGAGCCCAGAACTGCACACAATACTCCAGGTGCGGCCTCACCAGAGCTGAGTAGAGGGGCAGAATCACCTCCCTTGACCTGCTGGCAACRCTCCTCCTGATGCAGGCCAGGATCCCACTGGCCTTCTTGGCCACGAGGGCACACTGCTGACTCCTGGTTATCTTAGTGTCAACCAGGACTCCCAGGTCCCCAACTCACCTGACTAATGACATGATGCAAAGAGTATATGTTATATTTCTTGTGTGCTGGTGGTGCCTGAAGGCTGCAAACCTTCAGAGATGCAGAAGCAGTGACGGGGGTTTATAATAGTGAGCAGGAAGCCCGAAGCAATCCCATCCATGCTGTGCATAGGGAATGGTCTCTGCAGTGAGCCATCTACAAAAGCTTGTCTGATTCTGTCTTAGAGAACTAGCTGGCTTAGTCTAAAAGGGATCCCAGGAGCCAGGAGATGTACATGTGGAGTGGAAATCACTTTAAGCTGTAGATCTGGAACAAGAGACAGAAGTTACGTAACAGTATCGGTTGGTACACATGGGGTTATTCTGACTGCAGCTCTACTGCTTAGACTTTGCTAAAAATATATTTCAAATTTTTCCTTTGGGACTTGGTATCAGTTCTAGGGTATATTTATGTTTGTGTGTTTGTATATAGATGTACTGAAGATTCTTTTCATTTGAATCTACAATTAAGAAGTAATATGCAGAGTTGTTGCAGAAGTTATTCCTCAGTATGGTAAACTCCTGTCTTTGAGAAATCCTTTTAAAAGACTCAATAATCGTAATATAAGTTTCAATCATTCCTACCTCTTTTCTCATTGAAATTCTTCATACCATTTGCAATATTCTCTGCCTACTGTGTGAGGAAGCCCTACACCTTAGCTCTTTTCTGAAACTCTCACCCAGAGAGAAACTCCTTCTGAAACTCTCACTTTGTCCTATTCTGGAAAGACCCACTGCTGAATTACTAGAGGTATAACTGTCCTGCTGCTCTGGAGTTACTGACAGCTAGCACAGCACAGGAAGAGTCAAATTGTGTTGAAAGATACCAGGAATGTAGAAATGGAGTTAAAAGAGACCGTAAAAGGTGTTATTCCTCGCATTCTCTTGTCTTTTCTCAAAACACTAGCAAGTGCCAAGCGTACTGTTGTGTTAAGCAACATGTCAACAACTGCATAGCCCTATATAGTCTTCTTGGGAGGGAAGACAGTCAGCATTAGGCACAATATTCTTTTCCTTTCCTAATAAAATATCTGKCAGCCTCCTCTCTGTCCCCAAGATGGTGGGGTATAATCAGATATAAAGTGGAAGTATTAATTATGTGGTCTATATAAGGTCTTCAAAATTAATTTTCTTTTCAGTATGCTCACCTTCTTTTCAAGGGACTTGCTAAAAATGTTATATTTATTATTTCCTTACCTGAATCTAATCTTCACAGAAGAATGATGATGATGATGATGATGATATCAGTAAGAGATGAAATGAATGAACATCCCATGCAGAAGAACAAGGAAATATTCAGTGAAAATCAGTGCAATTTGAGGAAGGGTATGGAGAGAGCACAGAAACCCTAAGCTCGTTGTCCTCTCTCTTGACCATAGACTCCAAACTACAAACTATTCTGCAAGAACTTTCTATGGTGACGCGTGTGAGAAATGCCTTTCTCTTTAAATATATAGTGCCCACTCGGCCCTGTGGCAGTCTAGGAAAGTAGATAGCGCTTGCAGGATGCCTGAATGGTGGCACATTTAGGAACAATAAATGCTGAACTCTGGCATATAAAATAATTTCATCAAGAAACCTGTCAAAAATGTAACATGCTAAGCTTCAAGCTATCCGGTATTTTGCAGTAGCATGCAAATAAACTGTTAAGACTGTATCCTGTGTTTGGTAATGTAGCAGTGTAACAGTTTTTCCATTGTGAAGTATTCTCTGCTTTTGATCATCAACTTTTGATCATTCCTAATTCAAATAGCAAATTCTCAGCAGTTCTTGTAATTTTCAATTCCATAGACTGTTTTATTTTTACACAAATTTGAGATAAWTTTTTTTTGTTGTTTTAGAAATATTTAAGCAGTATGTAGTAATTAGGTGAGCACTGTGGCACGTATATTAAAACTGTAACATCTTGTTCATTAATTCTAAGCGAGTCCATACACAGTTTTTGTGCATTAATATAAAATAAATTGACTTTAGTGGACCTATATTGATTTATTTTAGCTAAAAGTTTAACCTGAGATTAACTGTGTGTTTCACTGTAATTGTCTTTTCACATTGCTCTCTGTGCACGGTGCAATAGATAACAGCTGGAATCTTTGAGGATTTAAAAGAAATCCCTAGTGTATACTCTGAGACTGATATGAAAACATAGGACCTCAGAGCCATAGAATCATTGATTTTAAAAGGCACTTTTGGATATTGCATTGTCTATCCCGCCCTTACTCAAAACAGTCAATTAAGGAAGGTTGCTCAGGGCAATGTTCAGTTGGTTTGGAGTATCTGGAGGCTCTCCAACCTCTCTGAACAACTTGTTCCAATGTTTGACCACACTCACATTAAGAAAAAAAACAAAAAATCAAAGAAACCGTAACTTTTCTTGTTTAAATTAATTTTCTTGTATTTCATTTTGTATGACCATTGTCTCTTGTCTTGTCATTGGATTATATTATATGCAGTCCAGGATACCATTGGCCTTATTTGCTGTAAGCACACACTGTTGGCTCATAGTCAGTTTGTGCAATAAAGACCTCCAGGAGCTTCTTCCACAAAACTGCTCTCCTGCTTGTGCACAGTGTCAATCCTCAGGAAATATTCGGAGAATTTTTGGCTTGCCCATTATTTAAAAAAAAAAAAAGAAAGTTAGGTTAGTAGCTGCTTTGGAAATAGGTTTCATCCATCATGGTTTGTAAATGAAATGTGAATGAAACGAAATGTGGCTAACAGTGAAGACTGAACTTTCTCATGCCTGTGTTTGGTTACTGCTGGTCTCTTCTCTAATGCTGGATTTTTTTTCTCCTCACTTTACCAGTGACATTTGAGTAGCGGCACAGGGAATATTTTTTATCCTACTAGTCTTAATGACATTATTTCTTGATTTTAATGTTTGAGAGTTGCAGGCTTTCTTTGAGTAGTCTAGGCTTTAAAGAAGAACAGATGCCATTACGAATAGATATAGAACATATATGTGTATGTATGTGAATTTACAAAGGAGTACATAGCAACAAAAAAAGAAAAATGGTCCAAGTATGTTATTTCTTTACTTCTATCTGTCTGTCTGCAACTAGACTGTTGTCAGGCTAGATCCCTGCTTTTGTGGTTTGTTAGAGCGTGACCACCTGGAACCTTCTAGAACAGCTTGGTTAGCAGGACAGTGCTAGAGCTCCCCTGAGACATGGCACATACTGAGTGAAGACAAAAGGTGGTGTCGGTCCTGTGGGCCCTCAGAGCCTCTAGCACAGCTGCCAGGTAGAACTCACGTGCTGACAACTCRCTGGCTATTTTATTTCCTAAACGTAGCACTATTTCCTTGTAACTGCTTGAGAAATAGTAAATTTGGTGGAGTTTGGAAGCTCGGCTGTAATCTCCTCCGTTTAAGAGTGGCCTCACAGAATATCTGAGGTGGATTTTGAGTCTAAATCTGCTCCAAATCCTCCAAATCCACAATGCCATAGGGCTAAGGGGTCCAAGAAGTTGGCTTGTTAAAACAGCACGTGTCATGAGATGAGCGACTGCCTTACTGACCTGTACCGTGTGGGCTCCCATGGCATGGGGTAGGCGAGCAGAGGGGAGAAGAGAACTTGACTGCGGGGCTCCACAACTTGTTTGAAAGACCAGAATTTACTGCACAGGTTACAAGGATACCAAGCAACACTTSTTATCAACAGAAACTTAGCTCAACTGGAATACTTACTTTCTAATTACACTAAAAGTTATGCTAATGGCAACTACTTAGGAAATGGAGAAAGCTAGCTAATTTATATTAAATGATTTAAAATGCTTTGTTTGGGTAACTACCCAAATGAATGYATTAGGCAAACCAGTTTGGATTGATTTAACCCATGTTTCGCCTCAGCGGCCTGTGTACGCTTAGTCCCAGGGAGGTAACTGTGGGAGGGCATCCTTGTCCCRGCAGGCCCTGCAAGTTGACAGACCCACTGTCACCTGTGAAGAGCCTGGGATGGAGCCTGGGGCCAACCAGGCTGTACCCTTCATGGGAAGGGGGTTGTGGGTCGTGAGGCTGGTTGCTGTTCTCTTCACACYGTCGCAGTCCCTGGCTTTGGGCTGCTGCAGTGTCCTGCTCTCCTCCTTCAAYATCCTCCTTTTTGGAGTGTGAAGCCCAGGCTTGCAGACTGCTTGTTGCTGGCACCAGATGCAGGGGGAGAAGCTGGAAACATTTTGCTTCCCCCTGCCACAGACGCATTAGCAGTGCTTAAAATAACAGAAAACTAGTGAGTATGATACTGCTTTTTGCTTAGGTTATTTATATTTTGAGTCTGGTATGCTGTGAAAATCTCATAATGGATGGATGCYGCATTGACACAGAGCCAAAGAAAAAGCGTTACAGTAGAAATTGTCCATTGACTCTGTGACTGCAAGTGTGGAAAATCAGAAAGAATTAGATAGCATTAATTCAAGATGCACATTAAAGCCAAGGCACAGGATTGGTGTATAAACAGCTTTAACTGTATATATTCATTTCAGTGGCTCAGAAAACAAATGGGAGATTACTGGGATAAGATTAACTGCAACAAACGCAGGGAAATGATGAAGCAGTTTGAAAAGCTYTTTAAAGTAGAGCTGTTAAATCTAGTTAATGTGTTTGATTTTGGTTTTTATAATTACTTGCATTGTTCCATTGAACTCCTGCTGAATGTCCAACATAGTTGAACTGTCATGTCATAATTAAAAAAAAACTTAGAAACTGAATTCCATTGTGATTAGTATGATGTTACATGCTTTAACATATGTTATGCTCATGCTGGCTGAGAGCTGCCTCATACTTAGCTGAGGAGATGATCCTTGGTTTAAAATAAGCAACCACTCTGACAAGATAGTTAATGGAAGCATTTATCCATATGCTAAGGTAACCAAATCACTCTATTCACTGTTGCCATGTAGTAAGAAGGTCATAGATAAGCCTTTGTAAGGAGAAATGCAATTTATTTTGATTCCCACCATGACCTATCACACAGGCATTATCCAAGCTAGCAGCATCGTTACSAGTAAGAAGGGGTGAGTTCTGAGGTTGTCTGTTGATCTGGACCCACGCAGTAGGTTTTAGAGCTCGTGGACTGGCTGTATTGYACAAGTGTAGAGAAACTACCTTGCTTGCTGACAGCAAGGCATATTTACATGGTATTCATAGCTCAGTACCTTGGTCAATATTCCTTGGTTTGTTAGATTTCTAAAATACATATAGTGCTCTTCAGCGCTCTTTCCATTTGATACACTGAAAATTATAAAGTGAAATGCATACATCTTTTGCTGAAATGCATACATCTTTTCTGAGATTGTGGCRTAGATAGAAAAGCTGATTATGCCAGGAAGAGTGAAGACAAGACCATATTTTAAAATGAAACCCCCTTACCAGAAACTCTTTCAACTGCTAGCTTTCATTTTGGCTAATTCTGATCTTCCCAAACCACTGAAACTAGTAAGGTTGCAGATATTCCATTTAATTGGAATTCCATTGCAGATTAAGAGGAGACATTGACTGTTTTTTGACCCAATAGTCTCCTCTAGCTCCTGCGCTTAGGCTGTTGAGTTACTTCTGTGTCCTTATTTTTTTTTCCGTCACATCTCATGCTGTTTATTTCTAAGTGCATGTGTTCAGTTAGCACAGTTGGTTAGGACTTTAAAAGCTGTCTCAGGAGGGACACTGCTTGGATTTTTTTAAATGAACTAATCTGTCTCTAGGTGTTTTTGATCACTGAAAAAAATGGATTTAGTTGCCAATGTCACRTCTTCAGTAGCTTCATTTTTAGCTTGTACTATGAAGCTGCTTTCAAGGACCTTTTAGGTAGGTGACAGTCTCATTCAGCAGGAGCATGGCCTGGGGAGCAGCAGATGCTGTAGGAGAGGCCTGAAATGTAATGGCAAGCTCATTTCTGTGCTCAACCCAGTGTTGCCAGTCACTTTCTTTCCATGAAAAATATCAAACTGACACCAGTGGAATTGAAAAGAAAACCTAACCAAACAATTGCATTATTGTCATTGAACTGATTTGGAGATGTCACATTAGGTAAAAATCTTTATAAAAAATGGCTTTTTCTTTTTTAAAACACCAATAAATGAAATATATTAACATTTCCTAGAGTAATCCATCACAAGCTTACTTGTCTGTCTAGGATTTTCCCCAATGCCTTCTTAGTTAGGTAAAAGATGTGCATGARTGTGCAGAATTATTTGATTTTTTTTTCAATGAAGGATGACAATTCATAGAAAACTGAGTGGGCCACATTCCTAGCTGTACATTGCAGCTGAATTTCGGAGTTCAATGTTTGTCCTGGTGTTTTCTTAATTTGCTACAATATCATTCTCCTGAAAATTTCTATCAGTGCACTTGTAACAGCATCATTTCATAACTGTTTTGTGTTGAGTCTTAGTTTCCTTCCTTCCTGTGGTTTTCACAAGTCTCATTAGTAGGAGCAGTATGAGACCAATGCTGGTTGCATTACAAAATTTAACTGCTGGAGAGTGACCCAGCTTTGTCGGGTCAAATTTTCAAAGTTTTATTTTTACACGCATAGATTGATGTCAGTGGTGAGTACTCCCTGTTGTTACAGGAAAAAAAAAAAAAAAGTCTATTTGAAGTAAGTGGTTCTGTGCCCTTCATAATATATACACATATAGAGAGCTTGGAACACAGAAGCCAGGGAAATTATCCCTGTTTTTCAAGTAGGCATGCAAAGGGCTCTCTTCAGAGTAGTTGTACTAGTTATGTGATATATAGCAAAGAAACAAAATGTAATCACTGTTCAAATACAGTGRATAAAGATAAGGATTCTCTACAATTTATCTACCAAATGTGTGTGTCTGTCTAACACAGTGGCTCTAATGACACAGTTGTTAAATATTAAGTATGTCCACATATTTCCTGCAAAATCTGTGTGGTGATGCATTCATTGAGTTGAAAAGCTGACACAATGTAATGCTTTTTTGTGCTGCCTCTGGACAAATTATATTATATTTTATCAGTTCCAAGGTCAAGAGTGTTATTGTGACTCTTAAACCATGGTGTAGTAAAGTGGGCTCTACTGAACTTATGAGGAACAGCTCTAAGTTCTCCTGATTGCTGCAGCCAGGTATCTCCATCAGCAAAGTTCTTTGTCTGAGCCCATTTTTCTTGTTTATAGCTCTAACTTGGTGCTGCAGTYTGATTTCAGAATTGACTTTCACTCCAGTATAGGTGGAGTTGTAGAGCTCGAACGTATTTTCAGTATGTACAGTGGTCATTTTTAATATGTTTGTATAGAAATGCTTTAAATGCTGTTTTCAATTTCAGTGCCAATATCAAACACTGTTTTCAATTTCAGTGCCAATATCAAACACTTTGTACTGCAACAGTTTGTATTTCCTTCTATCGTGCTGTTACATGGATTTTTTTAATCTGAAATCATAAGGTCTTTCACACAAAACCTGAACTGGATTTGCATGAATTCAGTATCTTCTTTTCCTTATTTAACACTTTTAGCCTAATAGCAGCTTGTCAGTATTTTCCTCACTTTATAAAAGCAAGCAAAAGATAAGAAATGTTGTCTTTATGCCCTGCGTGCCAGCATGGGTATGGCAATATTCWTTTTTTTCATGAATAAAAATCCTCAAATAATTTTATCTTCTCTTTGTGAAGTGCAAAACAATTATTTTAAATAAGTTAATATTCTATTGTTCTTGTTTGCKTTTACTTATAAAAGCAATACTTTCCAGAATCCCCTTTTCCTTGGGTATTTTACTTTTTTTCTCTTTYCTCCTTTTATACAGGAAGCGAGAATGGCAAACTGAGTTATTTTATCAACATACCCTCCCACCTCCAATCTTTACCTTCCTTTTTTGATTCGCTATTTTGAGTTCTTCACCGCCTGCAGCCAGATCATTGATTCACTCATGTGACTCTTGCTCTTTGGGAGCAGACTAAGAAATACAGGTGGCTTTCTCTTATCTGCCCAGGGCCACCACCACACACAGTCATCAAAGAACCCCGAGTTTCTTTGGTGTGAAAGGGCAGCAAAAAATAAATAAAGGTAATGCCTCTCTGTGTGATTGGCCTAGTGTGAGGTTAGGTGGTAAGATGCATTTTATTGACTTACTGTGCTTTATGGAACTTCTTAAACTTACTTTATTGTGAAAYATGCATAAAGTTGAAATGGGAACTGCTCTCCTCTTTCAATAACCCTGCTTTGATCTTGTTCCTTTAACTCTTAGGAGCACTAGCAAAGACTACCCTTTCCACAGAGAAACAAGCTGGTAATACCTTTTTTCCTTTCCTTTTCAGGGATTAATATGTGGGAGGCTGTGAACTATTTGCTTCCAACATAGGAACAGCACTGGGTTGGCAATCTCCACTCCTGAGAGAATGCTGGGAATCTGCAGAGGGCGACGGAAATTCCTGGCTGCCTCTCTGACTGTCCTTTTTGTTCCAGCCATTACCTGGATTTATCTGTTTGCTGGGAGTTTCGAAGGTAAGAGGGGAGCACTGGCCGGAGGAGGCGCTGAGTGATCTGTGTATGGGCAGTTAAGCGCAGATCAGGCGTTGTTGGTTTTATGTGCACCAAGCGGACTGGACTTGCATAGGAAAAGGCTCCCAAAGAGCAGATTGGAACAAAGGGCCTTTCTTACCATCTCCTCACTGCAGAGGAGGAGGTGACTGCTGACAGCACTTGATTTTCTTTTTTTTTGGAAAGTTTTGAACAGTGTAACAACAGCAAAGATTTCCCCTTACTCGTTTCRCTGTGTTTTTTGATGTTTAAGTGTTGCTCACACTGATTGTGTGCACGAAAGCCTGAGCATTTCATCTCAACTGTGCAGTGATTAATCTTCAGAGGAAGTGTCAATAATACTGGACAAGCCCAGGCCTAAGCCTGCTTTCAGTACAAAACTGTGCCCAGGCCATGCTGCTGGACTAAGAATTTAGCTAGCCGCAATTCAAGAGCTCTCAGGAGAGTCATTATGAGAGATGAAGTTTCTCCACAGGGAGTCTGAATGTGTTTGTAAGGATGGGCTGGATACAACCATGCCCATCTGTGGATGTCCCAAACTTGGCTTTTCCAAACACTGYATTAATATGTGAAGGCTGAGTTGGATTGTGCAAGGCAGCCAGTCAAGTGCCAAGAAGAGCTCAGAGTAGGAATTACTGTGCCACATAAACCTTCACCTTACAATAAAGCCTAATCACTAATGAATAGACCTGAGATCAGATGATCTGGTTTCAGTTTTAATGTTCTTTTACTGGAGAGGATAGGAAGGTGTTTGCGCTGCTTCTAGTTCTTCCTCTTTAGGAGCTACAGCCATTGGGGGCATCTGCTCACTTCTTTTTAGAAGCAAATGTTATGTCTTGCTTTAAAAGTTATTTTGTGAAATGTTTCAGGGCCTTCTGATCTAGTTTTATAACTCTCCATTCCCCAAACCTGTGGACACATGAGGCTCTTTTATTGCTTTTGTTCTGYTTGTATGAAGACTCTTGGTTCTGGCCACTGTCTCTGTGCAAGTTATGCCAAAAGGCTGAATGCAAAACATTAACTTTAGTTAATATCTAAAGCATCTCTATACATAAAATCAGTTTGAATCCAGATCCCTCTGCGTGGAACTTGGTTAGCAGCTGTGGTTGGAATATCTTTCTGTTCTCTTCTTTCTTCAAGTGGATTTCCTCAAGCTTGTGTATAAATTGACTTGTGGTTGTGTAACTAGCACTTTTCATAACCAGATTTGCAGGAACCAGTACCTTGCCTTTTAAAATCTCTGACATTGCCTTTTAGATTTTCTGACAAACTTTTTTTTTCCTTACTTAAAGAAGTTTAGCAATGATGTTTCAGTTAGGCTACAAAGTGATGGATTTCAGCCTTTTTTTTTTTTTTTCTACTTTCTACCTTATTAAAAAATGATGGACTATTTTGTGTTTGGCAATAGGTATATATATTATTTTGGCAAGTTGAAAAACATTTGGCTTTTTTAGTTTGGCTTTTTTAGCAAGAGGAAAAGTGTTTCAGCCTTTTAAAGATTGTTCAAACACTGTTTTATAGTCTGGTAATTTTTAAAAGGCATTGTTTTAAATGTCAAGCTTCTTCTGTGTTTCTTTGGCTGAGAAAATTGTCCTTCGTTTGAAATCAAAGTTATATTCCAAATTAAATTAAAAATAAGAACATCTGAAGATTTTTCAATGTACTGTACATAACTTTCTAAATTATTTGCATGCTAGGTACAAATATTTGCTTATGCAAATTTATGTGGTTCCTAAAATGTCTGCCTTAATGGGCAGCAGCTTGTTCTAGATTGAAGCACTTGTGGGATTTACATTAAATTGGAGTAATAGAACGGGTGCAGTCTGCATCCTGGAAAGCTAATGAGTAGGCAGAACAGTGCTGATTTTGTTTAACTTTTAAAAGCTGAGCAAATGCAGGCCTCACCTTTTTGCTTCTGTTAATATTATGCTGCCATGTTGTAATGATTATTTTGTGTCCACTGTTGATAATAGGATACTGCTTTAAATTTCTCTCTGTGTCTGTATCCCWTGTTTTTACAAGGAGCTCAAAAGAAATAACGGAATTTACTCCTAAACAGTATTTTAACTGGTCTAAACATCTCAATGTGAATTAATCTTAAATGCAGGTTGGCAGCAAAGACCATTACCTAGTAAGAAACTCTGCACAGGAAAAGGAATGCAAACAATATTAAGTTTATAATTGTTTCTATATTATTTCTGATTTTTCCTTTTGTTTTCTGGATGGATGATGATTTTATCTYAGTTTATAGGTTAAAAGCCAAGGTCAGTTAAACTAGTTATTTAACCAACTTGAAGACATTATGGACAGAAAGATAAAACAATTCTGCTGTCTTGTCTGATTTCTTGTTTTGCATATCATTATAATTCACACAATATTCTTATGCTTTAAGCTCCCCATAGATGCTTGAATAAAAGATGTCCCTATGCTGCTTTCATTGATCACATATGGTGGTAAATGTTTTCTGTTGAGCTGACCTCAGATTCCAGTCAGTGTTTTTTGATATGATTTTCCCCACTGAATTAAATAAATTAAGAGTACGTGGTATTTCTGTAGATGGAGTTATTCAGGTATGGAATAATGGGAGGGACCTCAGGAACTCTGTCACGGTAATCCAACCTCTTACTCAAAGCAGAATCAGCTACAAGATCAGACCATATTGCTCAGAGCTTTGGTCTTGAAAACCTACAAGGCTGGAGATTATCAAACCTCTCTTGGTAATCTCAAGATTGGGATTATCTGAGATTCGCCTCAAAATGAAAAAGGTTTTCCTTATACTCAGTCTCAACATCTCTTCTTTCAATCCCTGGCCTTTGTAGGAATGATCCTGTGTTCCTCTGTACTCTGCAGGGTACAAAGATGCCTCCTCCCCAGGCTCTGCTCCTATAGTTGCTCCTCACAAGGCAAGTGCCCAAGTCTCTGGCCAGCTGGGTGGCCCTGCAGCAAGCATACTTCAGTTGATCAATCTCTTTCATATTTTGAGGGACCCAAAACTGGACACAGTATTCTAGAAGTGCCTAGTGAGTAGTGAGTAAGAKGGAGTAGTCATATCCCTCAGTGTACCTCCAGAGGTCCTATTGATACTGCCCAGGATACTGTTGGTCTTCATCGCTGTCTCTGCACACGCTGCTGGCTCATGCCTTAACCTGCTGTCCAAATTCTAGACAGTGCCCAAACTATTAACTGCTACCCCTTGAGCCCAACAACCGCACCAGCTTTCACCCATTGAGCAGTYCACGTAGCTAAAGTTTAACATCCTAGCTTGGATAGAAGGATGCTGTGGAAGACCGCACCAAAATCTTGCCAAATTGATGAATGATTACACCAACTATCTTTTGTTATTCACAGATGTAGTCATTTCACCACAACAGGCAGTCAGGTTGTTCAAGGATAATTTACTCTTGGTAAATCCATGCCTATTATTCCCTTGGCAAGGCTTGCTGTTTTTCTCTTTGGAGGTGCTTATGTACAGTAGTCAGGTCATCTCTCAGTTTTTTTTTTTTTTTCAGTAAACTAAAGAGGTTGAGCCGGGTGAGTTGGCAAAGTAAAGAATTTTGAGCTCTTTTGTTTGCATTCTTTCCCTGTTTGTTTGTTTGCTTGTTTTTTTCAGGACACTGGAATTGTGTGTGTCTGTTCAGTGCTAGTGTTTGCAATGCTGCATGCTGTGATAAAATTGTGTGTTTTCAAAATAATTAAAAATTGAATTACTTCTCAACATATTTATATCCAAAGATTTCACTTGTTCTTCTGCCACAGCATGGCACTCATGGGGACCTCATCGAGAAACCATTTATAATCTCTTTGTTTGTGGACCTATAATACAAATATACCCTAATGTGATGAGTTCCCATGTCTTGCTTTTTTAACTAGTTTGCAATTCTATCTATAGGAGGGGATTTTGTTTCTTTTTTTCTTCTWTTTTCCCSTCTTGTCAGAAATTGTATTGCAGGCTGCTACATCACAGCTGCCATTCAGGCACTGCTGTGGCAAGACCCTTCCTTGGAGTATTCGTTGGAGGTGGCGTTACCCAGGCTGTGGCTGTGACAGCAACAGCTACTAAAAGCCTCATTTATCATGTGTAAATGTCTATTAAGGTTACAAACTAGAATATTAAAGAGGACTTTGAATACTGTATAGCCTTTGAACATACCTGGTTACTGTTGTTGTTTTTAATAATGCACACAAGGGCAGAATAATTTCAGTTATCAGTTACTTTGAATGAAAAAGGTAATTGTTCCAACATTCTTAAATTACATTTAGAAGACAAGGTAATAGAATGGGAAGGATGGAGTGCATTTAAAACAGGAGAGGAAATAATGAAATAATACATAATAAATTCCTGSTAGAAGAAAATAGCAATTTCACTAACCAGCAGTACCTGGAGAAATAGCATAATTTTCCTAGATATATGCAGCAGTTTCATATCTCCTTTACCATGGAGGTAAAGGGTATGTATACATGATACATATAAAAAGGATGTATGAGATTGTAACATGTTCTCTAAACTACAGGTTCCTCAGTATAGTTTCCACTGTGCATTTGTGGATTCACAGCAACCTCTGTTTTGACAGAATGAAAATTSATTTGAGTTATCGTGGCAGATCAGCCTCAGATTAAAAGCCCTGAAGTGCCCATGTAGGGCTTCTGTATAGACTGTGCATCACGCACAAGGAAGGGCCACTGATGCAACTTTTGTATGAAAACTTGGTAGGACTTTTTCTGAGATTATGTGCAGAGTCCATGATAGAGAACAAAGTTGACTTTTTGCACAAAGAGCTTTGATATACATGACAGAGCACAAAGGKTTTTTTTTGTTTTATTTTGTTTTTAATTATTACTAAATGCTAGGCTATTTTAATAACAGAGCCTTCCTTCTTTCTAGGATTTGCCTTTCTAGATTGTCCTGTTTTCATCTTAGTGTTAGGTGACTATCATTCCCTAACATAGAGTAGATTTTAGCCCAAGAATTCTGTAGGGACATGTTTGGAGCCAGAATTTGGGCAAACACCTCATAAAGTTCAATAAAATATAATGAAAGAAGGCTGCAAATACTCATCTTAGTATTTAAATGGATTCACTTTGATGCTCTTCACACTGTTTTTGTATATGCTTTCCATAAATATTCTAGCAAATATGTTAATTGGAAAGACTATCTACAAAAACAATGAATATCCAATTTTACTATTCACAGGAAGTTGATTTAGAAATCATATTTGTGAATGCTTGAATCAGAAAACTGGTTCTGGGACTTAGGTTTCATCCAGTGAAGTGCTAAAAGTTTACCGCATGACCTACATGCATGATCAAAACTGCCTGCTTTTGTAGTGCTTCCAGTGGATTGCTTGTAGCAAGAAGTAAGCAAATAATTAATTGATAAAATGTCCATCATACACTTTCAACTAATGAGATGCATAAGAAAATAATTCCTTTGCTGACTGTGTAACCTTAAAGGGACTAAATCTTAAATTGCTGTTTTCATTACAAGTTGCCCAATTTGCTTGAATTTTGTCTGCTGCTGTGTATTTCAACTGTTCTAAACCAGAAAACCCAGTAGCCATTTAAAAAAATAAAGAAGTTTAAACCCTCATATTGATCTGAGGGGGCCAGCCTCTTTTCAGTGGTGGACAGCGATAGGACTGGAGGAAACGGCCACAAGCTGAGGCACCAAAAGTTCCACAGGAACTTAAGAAAACACTTCTTGACAGTGAGGGTGACAGAGCCCTGGCAGAGGCTGCCCAGGGAGGTTGTGGAGTCTCCTTCTTTGTCGATCTTTAAAACCCGCTTGGACGCAGCCCTGTGCCACATGCTCTAGGTGACCCTGCGTGAGCAGGGGGGTTGGACTACGTGACCTCTAGAGGTCCCTTCCAACCTTAAGCATTCTATGATTCTGTGATAAGGCTCTGAGAAAAGAAGTCCTGAAAGGCTGCCATGGCCCATAAAAAGGATAGTGCTGTGATGGATGCCTGAGCAGATTTTCAGGAGGTGTGAGTTAGTTATGACTGGCATCTAGTAAACCTCTTCACATGAGTGGTCCACTTTTATCCTGGAGCAAAGGGTGATTCTACCTCTTTACTTAAGCTGCCATAGTTAAAGTTTACTTTAACTATGTCTTCAGTTTTTGCTCGGAGATCATCAAAGAGTAAAATTCGTCACCACGGTGAAGACCTCAGGCTGAGCCAGAATGCAGCATGGCCATGAGAAAATCTGGGGAGTCAAACCATGGAGCATAAAGGTTTTTATTCTCAATAAATCTTTCAATTAAATTGAAATGCAATTTTATCCTTAATTTTATCCATAAGCTCCACTGAGCAGTTCAGCAGTCAAATGTTGGTATAGGCACTGTTTCTTCCTTAGCTTGGCAGGAGTTCACACTCTTGAAACAATATATAGTTTCCTACTAGTTTTGTAGCGGCCACCTTTTTGTCAGCAAGTTGCTGTTTATTCTTTCATATAAGTAAAATTAGCTGTGGTCTTACTTCCTTTTCATACACCTATTGATTGGATGGATTTTTTATCATTGTTTTTAAATGCCTACTTTTTGGCTTTCTTTTTCTAGTCAGCCCTTATTTTCTCATTTCTATGAGAAAAATAAAKATGAGAAAAGAAGGGACTTCTTTGACCAAGAATAAGCTGCCAAACTCTTTGTTAGAATAGCTTCTTTTGAAGTAAATCTGTGAGAATTATCCAGRATTTATTTCATTTCTTTCTTCCACACTATTTGAGCAAAGTTTTAAGGAAAAAAAATGTCATTTTATATCATGTGAAGGTGAGGGAATTCCACCTCAAGGAGAGAGACTCAGTTGCCAGATTGTTTCAGGGCTGCATGCAGCACTAGCAGRAGAGCTGTATCCTGATTTTTCTTCCCCTCTTTCACACATAGGTTTGAACACAGCTAACTAACTAGCCAAGCAAGAGGAGTTTGATAATCTTCTTTAAAACAAACAAACAAAAAGCCTAAACAAGTAGAGCTTGGCTTTTCAAACTAAAATGTGCAGTTTTGTAAGCACATCAAATATTCTTTGAGAACTGGAACTAATGTAGCCTGACTTGCTGTTATTGATGTCATGGAGCTGATTGATGTTGAAGTTGCTTTTCCCACAATTAGGGCATTTATAAAATCTAGCTCCCATATGGGTCTCTCGGTATCTAAATAAATCTTGAGCTTATGCTGCAGCATATTTCTCAACGGGAAAATGTATAGCATCTCTCATCTCTCTCGCTGCAGGTTCCTGACAGTTGTAGAAGCCTCATTACCTCTGACTTTTTCCCCTCTACAAAATCATCTGAAATTAGCCAGTGAGCTTTGGGTGTGCACAGGAAAGCAGGTCAGCCAGTGTGTACCAAAAAGATGAGAAAAATACCCGAAATATAAATGTTTGAAGAGATTAAGATTGAAATTGAATGTTTTGATTCTGCTAAACATATCAGTTAGCTTAGAACATTTGACTTACTTGATTTCTATTGCTTTTTTTTTTTTTTTTTTTTTTTTTGCTTTTGAAATTTGTGTTCTTTTTCAGATCAGGGGAAAAGAAGGAAGTTTGAAGGCAGAATCTTGCTTTTCATTAGCAAATCTGTAGTGTCTTCCTAGAATTTTGAACCTTTTATTTTGACTATATAAGTATGTATAATGCAAGAAGAAAGGGGAGTCAAATTAGACTGGTGCTGTATTCCCTTTACATTCTTCTGTAGTTGACTGCTGTTATTCACTGATGAAGAGTTGAAAATAGACTGCCTAGGTCTTTTGTGCAATTCCTTATGACCGTTTATATATTGTACAGATAGTGTTCTTGCATGATTTAGGGAAAGCAACTTAATACGGGTGTTCTCATCCTGATATTGGATGGATAGGTTGCTGATATCTTTATTTTAAAGAGTACTAGTATATTCAACACATGTTCAATCCTTCTTTACCCTTTCAAGTGCTTTTCCATCATGACAGCCCTTGAGTAGTTCAGTTGAGTAGTTTATTTGCCTTCCTTGAAGTTTTGCCTTCTGCAATTCTTGTTTTGAGACTTCACTCCCAGAAGAACAAACTTTCTGTTTGTTTGCTTGCTGTTTAACATATCCAGGTATCTCTGGAGAATYGAGTGGAATGCACAGCTGTCTTAACAAATGTGGTCTGACAGCAGTCATCTTGGTTCATTCAACTCTGTAGATACCAACAACGGAAGGAAAAGTTGATGACCTGGAGAATGATATGTATTTAGCCAGAGATTTCTCTTTCAATTTAACAATGATCAAATCATTTGAGAGATCAGGCTGTAGTTATTTTTTCTAACACATGGCATGATTATCCTTCTGCATAGGTCTGTGAAATACAACTCAAAGTACAGGTGTAGCCATCAGGTTTTAAATCTTCTTCTCCTTTTTTTTTTTTTTTTTTTTTCTTTCCCTTTCAGGACAGAATTAGATTAGAAAATCTAATTAGATTAGAAAATCTAATTCTGTCCTGTGCATTTTTTCATTTAACACTAGAGCTTGCTGAGATCAGTAACTGGAGGTGAGGCTACTCAAAGTAGCAAAGTTCAAATTATGAAAAAGTTACATTCATGCCATTTTCCTAAGCAAAGTCAACAGTCAGTGACAGAACATGCTTTTGTTTTGGTAAATTGGTACGGTTGTATTACAGTCACATCTGCTGTGGTCAATGTAATTGAGCTAGCACAGGTACTGTGAGTAGAACAGAGAGGCCAGTCTGAGAAGCCAAAAAATGTTGACGAGCTTGTACTCGTGTGAAGCCTGAGCCACACTTCCTAACTAGATTAAAACCAGTGTATCTGTGGCTAATTCGCCTACAATAGCATCTTTATTTTGCTCTCTAGGAATATCCTACATGTAGGGGTTGAGGTTGCTATGAGGTTGTTTAATATCAAAAGAACGTTATAAAGCATGCAATATATAAGATTATTTCTGGAGCTGAAATAAAGCCATAGCTAATAAGCTAGTAATATTCTTATATGCTGGAAAGGACCTGAAGAAATTGCAGAAATAAAAACCTGAAGGAGGTATCTGTTCCTGGTGTAATTAAACAAAACAAAAACTTCAAACTTCCTCTTTTCCCACCATTTTCTTCCTCTCCTACTAGTTTTCTTATTTTGTTGTTCATATTTCCTTCCCTACTTGTCAATACATCTCTCCTAGAACAGTTGTAGGCCTTTGTTTATTTTTTGTTTCAAAATCGAATTTGCAGATATATTTGTAGATTCTCCTCCCCGCGCCCCCCAGCACACCACTGAATAAGTAATTCCAACGTGTTCAAAATCTCAGTGCTTTAATCTGTGTCCTGATTTGTCTGGCTTCAAGGTAAGGAGTTAGAAGTAGGCAAGGAAAATATATATTTTTTTTAAATCATTCTGACAATCTACATTTCTTGTAGGATAAATGATTATGACTATGGGATATATTGGAAAACATTAAGTGGAATGTAATAAATACCACCTTGAGAATTGTAGATGAGTGCTGCAATTACCAAAATGTATAGCTGTTTCAAAAAACAGATAAATTTATAGGATAATTACCAATCTTACCATAGCTAATGGGAACTACTTACCAGAAAATGTGAAGCTTGAGTGATYGGTTGCCATCGCAGGCCAGGAAAACTAATTCCCCAGGCTGATTCTTCTTTCTGAACTCCAGTTTGCCATTCCTTTTCAGGATGAAGAATAACCCTTCAGAAAAGATGAAATCAAACACTATTTCTGCTGCATATTATAATTTTGTTATTAACTTTGGGGAATTAGATTGATTTAGTCAATAATGTGGCATCTAATTATTCAAGGAATTAAAGATTGTAAACTCATTTTTTATTTTAGCAAGCTGGTAGTCTTGATTCTTCAAATAGAATATAAAATTATTGCCCAGTGTTTACAAGTTACTTTTGCAGCATGAAATTTGCAGGTGAATTTTTTTTTTATTTTGTTTTTTTTTCAGAGTTAAGACATTCAGTATTCTAGAATCATATTTAACTAGTACCACAACTTTAATATTTCACAGTCAGTACATTTCTTGTCTATCACTGGTTTTAATTTGAAGTATTCAGACTACTCAGTGATTTTACTTGTTAATTTTAGCATGAATTATGTTTTCAGATGAATGGGTGGTATGAACTCTGCTTTATATTCTTCTAATCTCTACTGCTCAAACTATTATATGTGTGTCCCAGGTGATCTACACTGACTTGAACAGTGATTTCTTTTGGTCTGAAAATGTAATGTATGTGGCATGTTTTCTGAGAGTATTAAGTCTAATGGATTTAGCTATTTCACCTCTTGCTTCAGTGCATTACAAACCCAGGGGGTTAAGGTAAAAATCTTAACAGAGGTTACAGTTTGCAGRATATTTTTGTAGGAACGAAGCACAAAAATCTGTCTGCGTAGCTACACACAATTATTGGCTTCCAAGGAACTCCAACTAAACTCTCTTTACAGCTTTGCCAATACACCCAGAGGAAAGTAAATCTGAAAATAACGATTACTGAATGTATTTGTGTTGGATAAAGGTATTAGATGCCTGTTCACGTACACTTGAATGGAGATGTGATGAATTAAGGAGTCTTCCTGTAGAAGGGAAATGGCTTTAACCAAATGACTGAAATGTGCCATTTATCTCTTCTAAATTGTGTGGCTTCATTTTGCCCAAGTGACCTGACTTCAGAGATGTTGATAGTGGCTCTCAGCTGTATTCTGAGTTTTTTGCTTTAGCAGGTTTAAGATTTGGGAGCAAGATGTTCCTCAGTCATTTTTCTTCATGTTTCTTTCTCCTCTCCCCAGTTTTAAAACGTTCTCATATGTCCCCTTTCTCTTCAGCTACTGTATTGCACCTCAGTGATTTGATATTAATAGCAAAGATTAAGCAGTTTCAGCTCATCAGAGAAGAGATATTAATCATCATCAGGCCCAATGAGAAGTTTAATTTTCCGCTTCTCTTTTTTGCACTAAGCTCTGGCGGCTGTCACTCGCACCGCTGTATGCGGGACGTTTAATAATCTGCTGCCGCAGATGCATTTCAGCTGTTTCACTCCTTTTATTTCCTCCGTCAATCTTGGTGACTTTCATCGTCGCAGTCCTTAATTGAAGACCCCTGTCAGGAAATGGAGGGAAGAAAATTCTTCCTTGAACAAAGCTAGTTCAGGAGCTTTGTTTTTTATTGTATTCAGGAGTCAGATTAATTAAGTCAGGATATTGAAAACTATGGGAACTGTTGCTTTGCTATGTCAGTCACTACCTGTTCCCTTCAAAAATATCATATCCTCCCCAAAGCCAGCTCCTGTTTGTAAGCACTTTTTTATTTGAGCTCCAGAAATATGGCTAGATTTGTGGTGCAAAAAGGGTGTGCAATCCTGGTATGAAAAGAAAGAATCCACACAGAAAACTCCTAAATTGCACCCATACAATTACGCTGGTGTAGCTGATTGCCAGGGATAATGTTATTGCAGCTGTTTTGTTTTTACCAGCTCGGTTAAAACACCTATAAAAGCAGTCATGAAGGATGACATGGTGATTGACATAATAATACCTCTTTTAAAAGACATTTTAAGAATGTCTTAAGAAACCTCAAAAGTGAGAAAACTGTTTTCTGTGATGATACTGCTGCTATCACTTGTCAACTGCACCAAAGTCCTCCCCAGGTAGGTATTAATGGGCAACGTGCATATCCTGTCCCTTTACCGAGTTACCATCTTCCAAGTAGTTCTAAAAGCAGAAGCTCTCCATTAGCAAAAGTAAAGAAGAGATTTTTAAGCTAGAGAAGAACAAATMAGATTAAGATAGAAGAACACTGGGAGCTAAAAAACAGCCTGTTAGTTACCTGCATGTGTCAGAATAGATCATGCGGATTCAATAGCGTGTTCACTGGTTGAACAGTGGGCTACAGCATATGATGTGAAGGCACTTAAGTAGAATTTTAAGCATCTGTAATTGTGGATGCTGCCTTGCTTTACCAGCTTTGAGTGACTGATCTTGAGTTACTATTTCTTGCATTTGAAAAACAGACAACTTCAAATTTGAAGAGATGCAGGTTGTGCACCAAAGAGCTCTTCTGCCCAGACTTAGTAGTTACTTTTGAAAATCTCTGAAGAAAAGAGAGGGGCAGTGTCAGATATACTGGGGAATTGATTTATTTCCTCTTGCCAGGAAAGCTCCTGTATCACTGCAGTTTTTTTTTATGTTTCAAAAAGGCCTCTCTCTACACTGCTCACTTGGGATGAGCCCTGTAACTTCAGCTGGCCTGTTTTTCATCACAGAACGTTCTCAGTTTTATTAAAAATGGTTTTTCCAAAAGAAGAGTCTAGTTGCTATCAATAGCTGCTTTTCCACCTTGGGGAATGGAGGCACAATAGGCTGGTAAATCAGGACAAAATAACTTTAGCTCAGAATAAAATGCTCTTACGCACTGCAATTGCTGCCTCTAGAGAGGGAACTGGAACTCTCTTCCCCTACGACAAATCTAAAACAATTTGTACTGTTTTCCTTTTAATTGTCATGATTGTTTATTTTACAGGGTGACTCAAGCAGATACAGAATGATATCGACAACATAAGGCAAATGTAAAGGTACTTTTTTGGGGGAAGTTTTAGAGCATACTGGTCTGCAATCTAGCAACATGGAATTGGGAACACAGGAGAATAAAATATGCCTTCCGCTTCTCCCCTCCACCCCCTTTAATGTCTAGATACTAGTTTTGGAAACAACTTGTTTTGGGAAACATCTGCCTATTTAAAAACAGTGGTTTGTTTTTAATTAATTAAAATAATGTTGCTTTATATATTTATGTGTAAATAATAAGAACAGATATATTATGCACATGTTGTGAGAAATATTCCATTAAGTTCTTGCAATTTTGGTCATAGTGGAGCTACAGAGAAATAATGGAAAAATTTCTGAGCAGAGGGTGCTTTTGTGCTAATTAGAGGTGAGTGTTTCAAGACAAGCATCTTGACCAGTATGTTGTTTCCATGGCCAAGCAGCAGAGGACTGGTGGTGCTGCAGTGGAATAGGGGCCAATGAAAAGCTCCTCCAGCTGGAAAGGTCATCCATGGTGGGCAGAGGAGGTGCTTGCATGGAGTTTCGGATGAGCTCGGGAGGGCAGAAATAATAAAAAGGAAGACCTGAAGATCAGGAGCTGCGTTTTCAGTGGGTCTCAGAGAACAGTTGCTAAAATGCTGTGGTGAAAAAYGAGGATTTCAGGATTTTAGCTGGACATGGAGGAGCTAACAAATAGGAATGAGGAAAGCATCGTGCTCAGTTTTGATTTTCACTTGTTATAAACATTTCCTTTGTAGCACATTGAACAGAACAGTGAGAGACGGTTTTTCTTGTAATAAAGCAGGATGAGGGAAAGAAGACAAAGGAGTAGGAGTGCATTCATTGCAGGTAGTAGTGGGTTGCTGTAAAAAAGAGGGTTAAAAAGCAAAACAGGGTATTATTTGGGGGAGTTAGGGAGCGACTCGGCTCAAATAGGACTCATTATTTGCCATATTGCTGAAAGTGAAGAAAAAGAGGAAAAATTACAATAGTAAACTAAAAGTATCAGCAGTGACATTATTTTAAGTTAGTTGCACATAAACATGAGCATGAGATAATGACTATTAGGAAAGTATTTTTTCCTTGTGTGGATTCTACTTGGTGTTATTAATTCTCTGTCTCCAAAGACAGTAGCAGAATGTTATATCCAAATTGCTGGAGCTGTCAGCCAAGGTTGCAGAAGCAGAAAGTGTATGAGGAGGTCTTTGCTTCTTATTCAGATAGCAAAAATAGAGTAAAAAAGATCAGAACTTCAGAGTGCAATTATCCTAGATGTTTGATGTATAATTTCTACAGACATTTGCTGAGAAAAAAAGTGTATGTTAGCACAAATTGAAGCATATGATGGAAGGTCAAGCCTCTTCCCTGGCTGATTAAAGAGGTAAGGGTTGATGTACAGTGAAATTCCCAAGAAAATGAAAACTGAATATTTGCATTTTGTACTATAGGGTAGCTAGACTTTCCATTGCCTACACAAAGTGGATTTGATCAGAACATAACAAGCTACAGGTTTAAATTGCAGAAATGGGAAATACAGGATTTGACAGAACAAAAGGTGGTTCTATAAGAAAGGATAGTTAAATATTTTAATAAATCATAAACAGGATTTGTGAATTCTTTACCATAAGATTTTAAAAAYATGGACAGTGAAGTGGCAAGTGAAATTCAGCGTAGGTAAGTGTGAAGTAATGGCCCTTTGGAAAGAATGACCTGTATTCTTGAGATGATTGTTACTGCTCTGGAGCTAGAACTTGGCCTTTTAATATATATTCCAAAGAAGGTWTTGGCTAAGTGAACATCACATTTTATAGTAAAAGGTTGAGTTTAACACTGAAAAGTACTGGATAGTGCATGTATGTCAGTAGCCCCATGCAAAATATGGTAAACTTCACTAGGTATTAGAATGGGAAACTTGATTGTATTTTTCCATTCCGTTGCTGAACTGAGAACTTGTACAATACTGAAAACTTTTCCAGAGAGGGCAGAGCTATTCAAGTGAATGGATAGGGTGGATGCCAAGACAAAAGCACTTCATCAGATTGTCTATACATTTAGGACTGAAATTGGAAGAAACTACATGCTCATCATACCAGTACATTCTGGCAGCCTCTCGGTGGTATTAATGAAAGGGAAAATGCTCTCGCTAGTTCTAAAGTAAAATGTGTTTAAAAAAGGGCTTATATGATATATCAGCATGGGAAAGCTGGGCCTTAGCTCAATAACTGAAAAGGTCCCTTATAATCCTATGTGGCATCTTTGCAAATATATTCCCTTTTTGCTTTATGGATCCCGCTTGGGTTCCGCTGCACAGGCAATAATCTCCTTTGCTACAGAAGGTAATATTATTGGGAGCTTATATTTTGGCTTCTTTGTGGTTTTAAAACACACCATTTTTGCGGATTAGGTTTACAGAGCTGATTATTTAGTATTATTTGATGAGGATGACAGTTGCCTCTTTTGCTAAGTACTTTTTCATCTACTGATGAAAAACTGTAACAGGTAGGTAATACTATTGTTACTATAATTGACTGTTGAAGGCTAATTAATCGCAAGTGCCTCATAAGGCAAAGGGAGAGAAGAAGTGATGGAGGAAAAGGAAGGCTGTTAAGCTCTGGGCATGCTGCTTGTGAGTTGTCTTTTGAGTGACAGTCTCTCCATGTAACTTGAGCTACTCAAAGCAGTTGTGTGGGAAAGTGGATTTCTTTCAATGTGGGTGGTTCGGGRAATGCATTTTGTAAAGAAATACACAGTGTGCATTGAAAAAGTTCAGATCCACCTTTTATTTCTTTGCCTGAAACATTGATTTTTTCTCCTGCTATACTTCCAGTCCTGGAGGATACAAAAGTACTCTGCAAAATAGAGAATCGATCCTCAGAGAGACGGAGAACTTGCAGTTCCCAATGACTTAGATTTTATTTATGGGGAGGTAGTGTCTGTCCTTATCAAAGCATAAAAAAAACCTCAGAAGTCTTGCACAAGAGGTAAGGTTTGGAACTGAAGAGTAGTGCCGGAGCACATTGACAGGACTATTAAAAACAGAAATATAGCGGTTACATATAAGAAATATAGTAGAAACATACTAGTTATATAGTAGTTAAATAGTTATATATAGTACATTTGATGAGCTTACAGGAGCAAGCAGCCCCTACCCTGCAACAAATGCAGTGACATTGATAATTATAAGTGGCTGTGATCCCTCTTCATATGATCATTAAACTAGATATGTTTAAGTCCCTTTCAAGCTTAGTGACTGAACATACTGTGGCTCACTGGATCTCTGATGTAGTTCTTACAGCTTTTCTCAGGTGGAATCACAGTAAATGTCCTGTTAATTTAATCACATTAAATGCTAACTTGCACTTACAAGWTGTGGTTAGCCTGATCACTGCTGTAATTTCTGTGTTCTGCTGCCTGTCCAAGTCAGATGGCCCAAAAGCCTCGATCCCCTCTTCTTGAATGTTTGGGGTTGTTTTTTAGCCCTCACMGTGCTAAATTTAGAATGTCTAGGTCCATAGATTTTTAAAAGGAAAATAATCTCTTCAAAGTATAACTTTATATAATGTATGAGAGAGATTAGATGAAATCGAATCACTTTCAAAATGATTTCCCTTATATTGTYTTATCAGTGATTTTTTTGTTAGCACTGCAAAGCTATTTAAAGTATAGGAGAAAGAGTTAGAATGGGAAACTATTCTGAATTACACATCAACAGAGTTTCTAGCAGCATTCCAATGAGCAACTCTATTATTTCTACAAAAAAAAAAAAGCTTTTAGTTTTGTAGTACATGTTGATGTTTGAGATTTTCTAGTTTTTGAAAGCATAGTTTGATCTTAAACCAAATTTCTGAGAAACCATAAGTGAAAAAACACAGAAATTATAGAACTATGTATGTGTTTTTATGTGTAAAATATCAAGCCTTTWAAAAAAAAACTTCCTCCAATTTAAAGCTGAGAAAATTATATCAGTCTACTTCATTAATCCTTAAAAGATATTCTCTGTGTGATTGATTAGAAAGCTGTTGATGAAATCCAACCCATGATTTTCAAATTTTAGCTTGGATAAGTATGCTTAAGTTATTTATTGTAGATCTTCAGTGGCCTTTAARATATGACTTAACCTATAGGCATCTTGTATTCTAATTTTTCAAGAGTTCAGCATGAATACCATTAATGTTCCTTTGTAAAATGACCACAGAAAAGTTTGAATAAAGTCATTATTTTTGAGAGTTTGAATGTTCTTGGGAAAACCATCCAGCCTTTTGATGGATGCCCTAAAAAACTTGAGACAGTTGCCAAAAAGCAAAGAAAGCAATTTCATGAACAACATGAAAGAAACAGCTCATTCCTTTTTTTTTCTGCAGATTGCTTGCTATTTTACGTAGTSTAGAATTGTCTTAAAAGTCTTGAAAAAATACTGAATTTAAAAAATGCACCTTGTAGTTTAGTTATGAAAGAAATACTGTAGCAGATCTGTTAAGACCATTACTAGGATGGGTAGTGTAATTTGGACACCCTAAGCATTATTATGCAGATCTTCAAATAAGTGGGTTTCTTTTAAATTTATTTTAACTGAATTCTGGATTAATTCCTGTTTTCTTAATGAAGATTTTTATGYAACTACAACCAAGCAGATATCTCTAACAGACGTTTGTTCCTGGCTTGGCACACTGAAGGCTTCTTTTTTTGGGGATGCCACAAGTATCCTTGACTTTCCCGGACAATGTGTATGACATGATAACAGTTCACCATGTAAGGGAGAAAACGTGTAAATGCAGAGTCGCACCAAATGACTTGTTTATTGCGAATTCTTAGCAGTCAGTGTGGCTCTTCTTTTTGTYTGTTTGTCCTGTGTGTCCTGTTTTCATTTAATAGTCTGTGTTTGGATAAATGATGAAATTAAAGAAAAAGGGAAAAAGAAATCATCACTAAAACTCTTTTCTGTCTGGTTTTCCATCTCTTGCAGCATGACAGCCTGTCCCTCTGCCATGTTCCRTTGCTCAGTTGTACATTCATTTGTATTCTTGGTTTTCCTTTCATGCTTATGCTTAGTTACCCTCTCACTTTCAGGCTCGCTCACTCAAAATCCTGCTTCTGTTTCTCTCTTGCGATTGCAGTTGTTCACACATCCCTCACACTCTTACTCTTTCCTCAGTCTTTTCACACCCTACATCCATTTAAGCTTTTTCTGTTGCACTTTCTTTTGTGCTTGATTTCACTCTGCCTTTCTGTCACACATGTTTAATTTTCTCTGTTTTATCACTGAATTTCTAGGGATAGATTTGCAGTGCTGCSTTGCGGGAATAAGGGCTGCTATTTTAGTGTTTCTCTTAATAGTTTTTATGTTCCTTGTTCAGCACCAGTGATGATGTGATCAGAAATCCTTAACCATTGGCAGTTTCCTTTCTCATGTACAATTTTGGATTTTCCTTCTCTTTTTAAAAAATGTACATACAATATATATAAAATTTTGCTCTTTTTAAAGTTGATTTATACTAGCAAAATGATTTTATTTATTTATTTGTTTATGCACTGTTGTACAGCAAAGTAGCATTGTGTTCTGTTCAAAAGTGCCAAGAAACCAGAAATGGAGTTAAAAAGAGAACGCTGTTAACTCATATCCCCACAGTTTTAACAGTATGATTCAGTCATCTATTTCTGTTAAAAGGAAACATTTTTGGAATGGGAGAGTCTTGCAAATCAGTTGCACAAACTTCATCCGCCTGTTGTTTCCCTATGCTGRATATTTTCCACTACCTAAGTGTCTGCTCAGCTCTTCTTAACAAAGCGCATGAAGTTTCTGCAGTTTCTCTTGTGACTCCTTCCTATATGATAATTAACTATTCCTTTTATGAGTAGACTTGTCCTGAACAACTCTATCTTTTAAAGAGAAGTGCATTTTTGTTTATTTTAGCATGCTCTTCACCTGTATGGCTTTGTTGTATCCTTTTTCTTTGGTTTACAAGCACAGACTTAAATATAGGTTAACAGCTTTTATGTTTTGGGGCTCCCCTGAAGAAAATGACAGCCCGTCCGTGCTGCATATAAAAGTTCACCTGCCTTGCGGTGCTGCGGCTGCACATCCTGCAGCTTCACCGCTGCTGGGGCTGGAGCAGTGGGGACTTGAGATGTCCAGCAAATATTGGACTCCTCGTACAGCTCAGGCTGATTCAGCCACACTGTRGTAAGCCTCTCAACTAGTTAATGAAAATGTTTAGGTTTGTGTGCACTTTGCAACTGCTGTCACTGAAGTTACAGATATGGTTATATAATGGTTAGAGAAATTGGAGTTAAGTGAAAGAGCAGAGGGAGAAGAGATGCCATCCAAGAGATTAAAGCCACCCATCCATCCCACTATGTCACATCTTAGCCAGCACCACCAGCCTCCTTCCAAAAAAGTTAGGAATTTGCTTCTGGTAAGCAGAAAGAGAACAACTTGCCTCCTATGTTCCTGCTATTCCTTCTGTCAGAAATTTGCGAAGAAGAGTTAGCAGAAATTCCAAATTTTTGGTTTTTTGGTTTCTGTTTGAGGTCAGAGCAGAACTTTGAAAACCTAAACAGCAATTTGATTTCGAAAATACTTGAGGAGATAAGATAATGGACAAACAACAAATATGTCCTTTATTTTTTTTTCTGATTAAGTGATGAAAATAAAATCTTTTGTGTAAATGACAGAGGTTTAAATAGATTCTTTTTTCTTCTGGAGCAGTTGGAAGGGAAAGTTGGAAGGGAAAACAAAAAGGTATTCCCTGTCTGTAGGGCTTTTCTTTGTGTCCTGAGGTCTTTGAGTTGTGGCAGATGTCTATGCAGAGCAGAAATGCTTGTTACCTGAAGAGTAATGGAAAATGAAACTTCGATACATGGCAAGTAAAACTGTGTGCACGTTACTGTACCTGCGAACGAGGGGACACGCTACCCAACTAGGAGACAGTCATAAATGCTCTATAGCTGGAATGACATAAGGAGGTAAATCTGTCCCTCACTTAATACTTGATTTGCTTAGAGTTCGCCCTGCCAACTGAACAGAGAGACAGGAATTGCTGCTAATTTACTACAGAGCCTGGCATAGGATCATTGACCTTCCTACAGAAGGCTCTTAGCTTTCTTCTAGGTCTTTTTCTGTGATTTTGAATCCAGAAAGAGCCATACACTGAGACACCAGGTTGTAGGTTGAGATGAATGAATTCAGGGCATTTTCAGCTATGGTTTTCATAGTAGATACCTGAAGAAAATTAACTATATTTTTCCTGTTTATTTCCCAGCCTACTGCATCAAAAAAATGTAGAGCTTTGGAGAAAGGAATTAGTTACCAATTCACTGGAGGCAATGAAGAGAGGACTCTGAGACTTATTTTTACCACATAAATCAAAATGGACCTCTCAATTTTCTTGAAATTCATCAAGAAAAAAAGTCAGTACTTTATTTTTTTAAATAGTTCCATCCATTTCTTTAATGAGTGCTGAAAATCTTTAACCTTCAAGGCCAATTATTCTCTGAGTCTTACCCATGCTTTCCATTTTGAAGATATTTTTCTTCATTTTAAAAAAGAAAAAAAAAAAGATTAATTATAAGAAGATGGATACTTAACTGAGCTGCATACTTCTTGGTGAATCTCAGCCTGAAACTGATAAATGCTATCTCTAGCAATTTAAAATATTTTTTTTCTTTAATCTGAGTTTTTGTAAAATGGGGATACATTAAAATTTACCCATCTAGATAGCACGCAAGACAGGGTGATACATAACTGTCAGGACTGAATGAAATCATTCCAGCCCATAGGAAAGCTTCCCTACGTACCAAATTTCAAAATAGGCAATAGAAAGATAAAAACTACCTCTCTCTATCTTTGCGTGAACYGAAAACCCCTCTGTTTTCATAGTTTGCAAAATAAGAAAATCTGATATTAAAATTAAAAAAAAAAAGAGAAGAAATGGATGTAATTCCCCAGACTTTTAAAACAGTCTAAAGACTTCCAAAGTTTTTAAAGACTTAGAAGAAGTCTGGGGTCATTTAATCTGACTGATGGTGTCTTTTTGGCTCAAAAAAAGATACCATTTACAGAATTGCCAATCCCAAATATCCCAATATCCTAATATCCTGAGTTCCAGATCATAAAAATCATGACACCGARTTTTTGCTATTGTTTCTAAAGCAGCCTTTCATCTCTTCCCCCCAAAATAAAAGTTCTCATTAGCTGTCATTTGGGTTATGAATTGTTAGATCAGAATTTATAAGTAGAGTATATTTTCAAGCTTTACTCTGGCGTTATATGGACCCAAAATGCACTTTTTTAAAAAAAGGTAAACCAAGACTATTAGTGACAGTCCATACATTCATTCATATTATGAGATGCTCTATATTTTGAGCAGTACTCATCAAACAGGTACACAGGCTTGTCATTTAAATGGCTGGGGAATTTCCTTCTTTAATCTGTCATATGATYCTAGAGAGGATGAGATTTGTTACAGAATTTGGGCATTTGAATTAGTCCTAGAGACATGCAGCTTTTCTCTTACTTGCTTCTCTCTTGCCTGCATACAGCATGAAAATGTTGACAGATGCATCCCTAACTCCAAAATAGGTTTGGGAACCATTCGACTTCACATCTCATCTAAAGATGTAGGGAATGGCAGCTTTTGGGAGCAATCTGGCTACTGCTTCTAATCACTGCTTCTTGCTATGATATTCTTCACCAGATTGAAGAACTCTTTAGTACCTGGTGTTTTCTCAMGGTGAAGAGGCCTGTACAGCTGAATCACTCACCTCTCAACCTTCTTTTCATAAGCAAAACAGATTGATCTCTTTCAATTGTGAGAGATTGAATTACCTCAGTCCTTAATTCATTTTCTTGTCTGTCCTCTGTATCTTCTGCAAATTGTCAACCTGCTTTTGAAAATACATATGCCAGGAATCGTCATGGTATGAACTATCAGTCCTGTCACTACKTCATATTTTTAAGTCCTTTCTAGGATCCATGTGTTGCAATATACACTRCTCAGCTTTATAGAATGGTGTGCATTGTTTGTTCCTAAAAGTGCAGCTTTGCAATTGTTTGCACTGACCTGACTTTTCTTTGAGTGGGAGCAGCCTGCTGTRGAGTTGCTCTGTCTTCAGCATTATTTACATTCTGAACTGCCTCATGTGCAAATCTGCTGTGCGTTTCCAAAGTGACAATGAAATGCGGACTAGGAGCAAGCAGAGCATGATTCCTTTGAGATCCCCGTGGATATTTCTGATTCAGTAAYTGACACCTGACACAGATTCTTGAAATCGGCCGGCTAGCCAGGACTCGCTTCATAAAATAGGATGTCCTGATATTACTTCTTTTTAGCACAAAAATTTGTGACTAGATGAGACACCTTGCAGATACCTGAATGTATTGCATCTGTGCAGTTATCTTAGCTTGCCAACTTGAAATCTCATCAAAAAGCTGAGTATCTTGAAATATATTCTTACCAATTAATTTTGTAGTGAATTCTGGATTCACTTTTCCATTATCTAAGTACACTTAGTGCATTTGGCATCAGTATGGCAGACCTGGAGTTGTCATGATCATTCTGTTTCCCCTTTTTAAGTACTGGCACAAAATAAATGCTTAGTTAGTAAAAAAAAAAAAAATCTGTCCTTTCTGATAGGAGTTATAGTTTTCTTGGCAGTTCACTGGACAAATCTCCTTCTATATTCTTGAGCACAGTTTTCCTCTGAATATTTATATACAGTATGGGATAGAAGATACCCAATTCCTATTACTAAAAGTCAAATTTTGAAGTTTGTTTGCAGTTAACAACTAGATTTTTATGTAAAATCAGAGATCTTTCTATATACAGAAGGCAGATTTTGGCTCTTGATAATGGACACAGTCCCATTCAGTTCATCTTCAAATGAATTTAGTTTTCCAAGGATGCAGTGATTTCCAAGACTTCAGTATAGGATGAATAGACATGTTTTCAATATGCTGACCTCCATCAACACATTCGCTTCCTCCTCAAACAAAAGCTTTGTTTGAGGGAATATCCTTCTAGATTGAAGACCTAGGGTCTTCAAGACTCCTTTGAAGTTTTGCAAAAGCCCCATTCAAAGGCTGCATTGGAACGTCATAAGATGAGTTAACACTAAGGGGTATTACATTACAAAGAACTGAATGGGTATATCTTTGTGTAGTAGTTCCACTAATATGACTAAAATGACATTTCCAACTATTCACCACAATACAGCTTCATCGGGGAAAAGTTATGAACTCTTTTTTTTTTTCTGTTAAATTCTCTACAAGTCTATTTTTAAAGCTCTACATTAACAAAGTAGTCAAAAGAGCAGCTATCATTGGAGACTATGGCTAATTCATAACTTCTATTGATCTTAAACTATACGGTTTGAAAAGCAAACAAGATCTGAAAAACTTTCAAGCTGTGTTACACAAACTCTGCTTCCTTCTAAAATGTACGAGTATGTACTTCACACTCCAYTGTTCACTGCAGTATTAAAATTCTTCTTCAAAAATGAAATGGAATAGATTTAAAGCAGTAGATGCAATTTGTCATCAAGTTGCTCYTTCAACATCTCCACCATTAAGTTTGTCTTAACCTTGTTTTCCTTGGGACTCAGGAGTTTTTCATTGGATTTTAGCATGTAAAACCCCATGTTCATCTTGCTCCCCATAGTCAGAAACCATTTACATTGTAATTGTGGATAGCCTAATATTTTTATTTTTTAGAATTAGGGGATTAGTCTGACTTTTAAATATAGTGAAACAGACATCTTCTTATTAACATTTATATTGCTTCTTTCTTTGTTTTGCTCCAGCCAGTATTATTAAAGCACAAGGTTTGTTTGCTTTAGTAGATTTGCAGAACAGGACCTGGCCATTTGGTGGTGTGAGGTAGGGCAGCAAATTAAAGCAGATTAAAGAGTTCAGCTTTGGCTTGCTTCAACAAGGATGCACAATAGCATGGCATTAGTTCACACATCCTGAACCTTTCAATGGATTCTCACACTTTCATATTCCTCTTTCAGACTTCAGAAATATGGTCCTCTAAGGCTGAGGTGGTTTGGAGATGACTGACCTCTTTCTTGCATGTTCTGCAGCTCGTGGTCATGCTCGCTGCCTCTCACCCGACCCCTGAAGTAGGGGGAATTTACAGATTCACAGATTCACAGAATATTTAAGGTTGGAAGGGACCTCTACAGATCATCTAGTCCAACCTTCCTGCTC
>NW_020456154.1:1721640-1904767 GCF_003342845.1 Nothoprocta perdicaria | reverse complement strand
TGATCCCTAACCCAATCCTTCTCAACCCGTGGAAGGTCTTCCTCTAGCCCATTTACATCTCTTCCATTTGTGCCCTGCAGTTCATGGGGGGTCGTCTTAGCAGTAAAGACAGAGGCAAAGAAGGCATTTAATAACTCTGCCTTCTTGGCATCCTCCGTCACCAAGGCCCCTTCCCCATTCAGCAGTGCACTAACATTTTCCCTCGTCTTCCTCTTGCTATTGACATACTTATAGAAACCCTTCCTGTTGTCTAGACTCTCTAGACTCTCAAGCCAGACTAGACTCTCAATTTCTAGCTAGACTCTCAATTTCTAGACTCTCAAGCCAAAGACACAGGTAGCAGTCTCTTCAATACAGGTAGCAGGKTTTTTTTGTGTGTGTGTTTTACAAAAACTTCCTCTTGATTTTAAAATGCGTAAAGCTATGCATATTTTCCAATTGGTAGTGATCCTTTTTAGCTGTTTCAACAATTAATTACTTTTCTGTACTCAATTTTTGTACCTTATTTCTTCTCTGCATTTCTGAAACCTCAATTTTCAGCTACTGAGTCTTGTACCATTATCTTAGAGTTGGAATAGTCTTTTTAGAATGATTTTCAATTTTTATAATAGGTACTTTCATTTTTTTTCTAAAAGGTACTTGATATGGCYTATTTGTCTATTATTCATACCTTCCTTTATCTGAAGTGATTTTTGTCCTTCAACAGTTCCTTCTTGAGTGTTTTCTAGCCAGCCCCCAGGTCAGTCTTGCAGCTATTCTCATAATCMTCTTTTTCAAGTTTCTAGTTTAATTAGGATCACCAGAACAGAACAGGGTTTCATATTCCGTATATATGTATATTGTGTAAWTACGTATAGAGAAAAGCACTGAAGTGTCAAGATTTAAGATTGCCAGATTGTTTCTCTTGTGAATGCCCTTTTTTAGAGACTTATGTTTTGTTTAAAGACTGTGGCTGTTTAGGCTAAATTTTTTGGATTTTGTGTAGACCCTGTGCAGGAATCTGTCTCTAACTGTTTGAACAAAATAGCTTATTTTTCAGAAAAGAAATAGTTTATTTTGCAAATATTATACACTCTTTTATCATGATAACAGGAAGAATATTTATTCTTTCCCCATATTATTTTCTAAGCAAGTCCCCCACTGAGTTGAAGGCTCTAGTTCTTTACTTAGAAATGTATTTCTTTCATGGCAAGGAGGGGATAGGTACAAAGGAGCTGAATAAAATGCTAGTCAGCTGGTAACAGGGTGGGTGATAAAACAGTATGTTTCTCACATTAGCTATCTTGTTCAGATGCTATTTTCTCTGAGTGGATAATTTCAGAATGGCTTATTATTTCAAGAACTTTACACCTGSTATGAATAAGAGTCTTTGCAAGGGCAAATGACCTTGACATGTTGGAAGAAAAGACACACATCTGAAAAAATGCAACATATGAAAATGAGCTGTTGTGCAGAAGCAGCGGTAAATGAGCTGCCACTGTTTTTTTTCAGAACATACAAAGAGGATCTATTTCAGCAAGAGATTGGTATAAGTGTTTTGTTTATATACCATAAAAAAAAAATCTGGGATTGAATTTCAGTGCAAGAAAAGACTTTGGTGTATTGTTACGATTGTTAATTTAAATGCACCAAAGCCAGGAACGTCAGAGTTATAGCAGCTGTGGGAAACATAAGTTGGTAATGTTTTACATACACTTCAGGGCATAAATTTCTTAGCATAAACAGCAATGCAAATCAGTACATATGTAGCAGAGGAGAGAGTAATGGATGCTGTGGGAACCATGTATGACTTTGAATTCCTGGACTTTAAATTCAGAACCCTAAGCCTGCATTCACTCACAGCTCTTTTTCCATTGAATATGTAAGGTATAGAATGAATTATTAAAATATTAAAAATACTAATTACTAAAAATACTAAAAATATTAAAATATATTAAAAGTACAAGGCCCTGATTCTCTATAAATACAGGCTCAAGCATCTAAGTAACCACACTGCCTGCTATAACTTCTTCCTTTGGTTAATATGCACATAAGTTTTTCTTGGACTTAGTTAGCAGATATCTAGAAACAAYGTAAACTAAGAAGAGAAAGAGAGTAGTTTACGCAGTATGGAGGCCTGTAGGTTTTCAGAATGATCTAATTTTAAAGCTGGCAGTATCTTACTGACACTAAGGAGAACAGATTCACCTGATGTGAAGGATCATGAAATCCTGGTCTGTTTGCCAAAACTGGAGTACTGACTAGTTGGCCAGAACAGGGTCCGTGTGTCTTCAGCAGGGTGCCTTCCCTGGGTGACTATCTTTAATAGCTCTGATGGGCACTCTTAAGTAAGAAACTAGTAGATAGAGAGTGGGAGTCATTGGCCTGTGGCTGGGGAAGGAAGGGGCATTAGACCATACTGAGATGGCCATATAATCACCTGATGCCTGGGTGGAAGGAGGGAGTCTCCCATGGCATTGAAGACTGTCTCTATGGTCACTAGCAAGGTCCATTTATGCTACAAGGTGCCTACAAACGCTGCCTTTCATTTGGCTTTCAAAGATGCTGGCCTATCTCCTCATCCTTCCCCCACTGCTGCTTTTCAAAGCACCTTGTCTGTCCCAGACAGTTAGATTAAGGATTCCTGTTTGTCAGGGTGACTACAGTTTCCTGAACTGCCTGTCTGGAGTGGCAGAGAGAATACAGGATTCTCCCCAGATGGACACTTTTGCTTTCAGCTAATGGTCAATGCTAGCTGAGAATTCGGTTAACCTAGTTAATGCTGACTATTTATGGACTGTAGATATCTACTGCTGATGCCTTCTGTCTATTGATGATGACTTCTATACATGCAAGGTGGTTGTTTGTTCTGATATTAGACATTTTTTGGAAAAGCGATAGGTTCTGTGGTTTTCACTTCCTCCTTAGGTTCCATTTCTTCCTTTGCCGTTCAGAGACATACACTGCAAAATAGGTATCCATGTGGTTGATTTCATCCCCGTTAGGCATCAGGTCTCCATGTTGTGTTAATATCTAACTTTTTATTTGCCAATTTWCACATATGAAAACAGACTTCCATTTTTGCCAATCCATCAAATCAACCTGACCAGTAAGAAATTATTACTTATTTTTTATACTTGGGTATTGTCTGAAAACAAATTAGGGCTTCCTTATGTCTTTTATGACCTTTCTGCTGGTGCTTTTGTTGTGAAACTTCCAAGAACATGTCAGAGTAGCCATACACAGGCAGCTTAGTCTGACCTCTTTGCCTATTTTTAGTAAATGTGGTGATGTAAGAAGCAGCTGTGCCTGTTTTTTTGTTGTTTTCATATCCTTTTTTTGTTATTTAGCCAAGAGCAAAAGAGGCAGTATTTCAAAATCTGAAGTTTTACCATTGGCACCAGTAGGCTCAGATTTCTTTCAGAAAATTTTGAAGGATGATAACAGAGGGTTATTTCATCTTTTATTTTTAAACTTTCAGGATCTAATTTTCAGTCTCTCTCTCCCTCTAGGAGAGATAAGTGTACTTTGGCCCATTTAGAAGTTGAAATGCTTTGTAAGTCCATTTTGGCAGTTGTAAGAGACTTGAGATTATCAGCAAGTATTTTGAAACTCGTAATCGTGAGAGTTTCATGTCAGTGATTAGAACGTCTAGATGCTTTGCCATTGATTCCAGTTGTGACAGTTCATTGTAATCTAGTTGTTTTGAGTGAGTGATTGATAGTGGTTAACACATGGACTGGGTACATTTCTTCTTATTCTTCCTAGCCCCTTAAATTAAAACTTCATGGATTTGTTCCTGAAGAGGTTTGCAGGAATCTCCCCAGCCTACTTCAAAGGTACTGCTCAAAATCCTAGTTTAAGTCGTTGGCCATGCTTACACTACCTACCTAGGTACTTAAACTGTGGTATCGAGGTTCAAGAGACAGATGAACAGCTCAGATCATCTGCTTTCTGGGTAGCCCAACCCCAGTTTCCTGGACAGCCCCCAGAAAGAGTATTTAAGTGTCTAAAGTGCAAGTTTAGACACATGTGGTGTCTAAATTAGGCAGTCCAGAATAGCCTATGACAGTCTGGTCATCACCAGTAAGTATCAGAAGGAAGGATTTACCTAACAGGGGTCCTAGCATGGTCTTATTCCTCCTTCACAAGAGCCAAGAGGGAGGGGAACAACTAGGAGAAAGGTGCTCTGCGCTACTCAGTATAGCCAGAAATCTTTACGAGATCTCCAGCTATTCTTCCCTCCTGCTCTGATCTGTCTGGAGAGTCTTGGGCTGTAACATAGCCATGGGTGACCCGGGAGGAAGAAGAGCTGTGAAGGGAGCGAGATGTCTGTGTGAGAGCAGCTCTGACAGCTGTATGGCAGCGTGGGCTCTTTGGCAGCTGCCGGCAGCGCTGCTATTAGTCGCCAAGACAATTGGCAGCAGATGGCTGTGTCCAATTGTGCCATGAAATTCATTTTGACTAAAAGGATGTACTTGTAGCTGATTCATTATAAGAAAATGTGACTCCTTGTAGTCTGGTTGTGTAAGTAGTGGATTTCACTGTTACAGCTGAGGTTCTAAATATTATGTAAAGCCTCCATAGCACATCACCGTAAACATGTTAAAATGAGAAATGTTTGGGGCTTTTTTTTTTTTTGTTTTCAGTAATAGCAAAGAAGAATTTCTGTGTTTATTATATCTGCTTAGAGAACTTACTTAAGTGAATTTTAACAGGAAATTTGGGGTCAACCCATCCTTAAATAGTTTCTTCTCTGATCACCCAAATCTGTTACAGAAACTGGCCCCATCATCAAAGTGTTATTAYATTGTAATATATGAGTAAACGTATTTGTCACCCTTAACTTTTTAAATATAATTTCTTGTGACATAACAGCATGTGCTTAAAGTACTCCCTCTTCTAGCTTTTTTGTGTGCAGTAATCAAAAGTGCTGCATACAAGTTTGAACTGCTAGTCTTTGAGGAACCTCTTGAGAAAAAGGAATAAAATAGCAACAAGGAGGACAATTTGTAGCGTTGTGGTGCCAAACTTGGCGTTAGAATCAGACCTGTATGTAGTTCATTCTTTTGTGTCTGAAGTAAGTTTATTTAATATTAAGAAATACAACAATCAAGACAAGAACAATCTTTCTGCCTAACATGAATACAACTACCTGAAACCAGCAAGCTTTTCAGTATATATCATTTTTCTCTATAATATTCTCCTCTTTTTTTTAACCAATGTTTTACCATGATTGCTGCCTGATCTCATTATTAACTGAAGTAAAAAAATTCAGTTCTCGTACTTCCAAAGCTAAGCTTGAAACAGTAAATCTTAAAAGATTAGTTCTTTTCTCAAACAAAAGAAAAGAAGGAAAAAAAACGCACAATTTGAGGAACCTGATAATTTTTTTAAGTGCCTGACCTAAATGCTGTTGATACCAAAAGTAAAGATAATATGAAATGGTTAGAAATCTCTGAAACTGGTAAGATGGAGAAAGCTCATTTTGTGCATGTGTCTTTAAAATAAATACAGAAAGTTTTATTTGTGCATGGCAAAGAAATTTGTCTAACAAACATATTGCAAAAGCATAAATCTTTGTAACGTGTCCCATTATAGACTCTGTACTTCCTTTGTCAAACACAGAGACACAAAAGCATTTGCAACAAAAATTACAGCATATCAACTAACACTAACTAACAGTAGGTCAAAATAACATCTGAATATGCTTATTTTGAGTCATAAATTACAGTTATAAAAGGAAACCATCAAATGCATCCAGATTTTAATTCAACTTTTCGTGCTAGTTTCATGCAAATTTTTCATATTTACATCCTCTAAGCCATCCTCTGGGATCCTAAACAGTTTTAAATCCATTTTAGTATTTAAATATTAGCTTAAAGCCTAATTTTGACCATCCCATTTTGAGAGTCCTAGAGAAAATATATTGTGACTGGGAACAAGATTGTTAAAGGTTTCCTACATCACCTGAGTGATTCAGGAGATGGGAAATAGACCTACATAATTTGAAAAGGAAGAATCTCTCTCAAATGTATCTGATTAGGAAGTCAAGCACAATTTGCTTCTTCTCATAAGACATGAATGTCATTATGAAAATCTCACTCCAATTCCCAAATATTATGTATACATTAAATTACTGATAATTCAAAATGCTGTTTATACAGTGGCAAAATAAAGTGATAGAGGAATCTCACAACACTGCCCTGGCCAGAGAGATGTCCTGTTAAAGATCACTTCAGCATTATAGGACCACTTGCTGTTACACCAGCGAAGCCCTATTCGTATGGAGTCAGTGGAACCAGTAAAATAGCTTTGGATTAATGCAATAAACCCTCTGCCCAACAATGAAATGTATTGCTGGGAAACATGAGGGTTTTTTTCTGGTGTAATTGCGTGTACTCACAGTGCTTCCACAAGGATTACAGTTCAGTCAGGGATTAAATATTCTCATATTCCTTTTCATGGCTCAAAGAGTCTCCTGTGAAGCTTAGATGTACAGCCCAGAAACCCTGAAAGAGCCCCTGGACAAAGATTTGATTGTTAGTTACCAAGGAATTAGGGCTTTTAATACACTCATATAAAATCTGCACAGACTTTTTATCTGTCTTCGTTCCTGGTCTCTGCTGGGGAAAAAGGTACTACTAAGGCCTTCTATTTTACCTGGAACTGATGATGCTGCTGAAATGGGGAACATTTTCATTGTAATTAACAGATCATTTCTAAGAAGAAGTTGATGAGCTGCTGTTCTTTTTGTTGGTATTGCACATCCCACATGTGGTTGCTCGATGTATACAGTTTTGGGAGGCCACTTGAGATACCTGTCCCACATGTTGCTTAACTGGAAGATCTGAACCAGTAGCACAACCTGTTCAGTTCCGATTGTGGAAAGTCTGGACATGGGCAGCCTCAGAGTCACTGCGATGAATCTAGCAGCCTGAAACTAGGCTACATTTATCAAAACTTGTACTGAAGTCCCAACTGAGATATCTCTTATGTCAGCTGACCACAGCCAGTCATCAGTATGTAGGACAAGGCGGTATGCTCTTGTGTTTATTTATAGCAGGAAAGAGCTGAAATTTTAATATTGACAGCCTTATCGCTATCCCTACACTAAATGTACAGTGGGAGTCAACAAAGTCTTCAAAGCCAAATCGATGCAGTACTTTACATAAAAATTACTACTGACACAGGCAAACGGCTCGGTAGCAGCCATTGACATACAAAACATGTTCAGGTTTGTAGGGTTTCATCTCCGTTACACTTTCCTTGCATTTCTTGAGGCTTCTCTGAGTACAATGTGTTGGCTGGGGCCTGGCTGTCAGAAGGAATTAATGATTGGTCTTGAGAGAGATTTTTCAAAGGAATATTAAGCCCCATTTTCAAGAGCAAAGTTAGTCGGTTAAGGCCTTCTTTTTAAAGTCATTTAAGCAATTGTAGTAAGGGTAGGTGCCTGCAGGTGCGCCTACCTGCATTGTATACATCCTGTTTGCTTTGAAAGTCTGGTCCTCTCAAACCTAATCTTCACTTCTAAGGCTCCTCACAGCCTATTTATTTTAATGGAATGTGCTTCTAAAACAGCCAAGTGCCCTTGAAGATCTTATTTCAGTCAGAAATGGGGGTCAGAAAGGAAAAAAAATACAGAGAAAGGAATTTCATTGTCAACTATCAATATAGGTGAATCTTTAAATGATGTCTTTCTTTCTCACATAAATGAGAGCAATCATGGGTRCTTTTCTGTGTCATTATGCCTCACTTCTTCAGTCTACAATGGAAATGGAAATAAGAAGGAAGAAAAAACAAAAACTAAAAATTCTTCAATTACCAGAATTACCTTGAGAGCTAGAGGAAATGCAAAGTTTAAAATTGGGGTACAAAATCAGTTTTGGTAGAGCAGTTCTTCACAGAAGTCTGTGTTAATAATTCTGGACTGTTAGGTGACTGGTAGGTTTCAGTCAGATCTGAATTATAGTTAAAATGAATCCCTATTGCTTCTTTGGCCAAATTCAGTCATTTTGTTTTTCTTTAAAATAAAGTGCTTGTGGACATGTCAATGCTGGGGAAGAATTACTATTTTATAGGTATACAACATTCATTTTGTCMCCATTCATTGTTCCAGATTTATTTCTCATGCCTCTTGAGCAAGTCAAATATTACAAAAATGTGCATACAGCTAATTTTATAATTCTGGAAGATTTAATTGTCGCTTGTAATTGGGACAAGTGAAGTTGATGAGAATAATATATGGACTCTTTAGATTCCTCTAATATTTAGTAGTCTTCAGAGTGTGTGAATTCTTTTTCTTCACAAAATTAACCAAAAGTCTAGCAAGTATGTTTTTTTTCTTTGTAAAACTTAAATTGAGGTCAGCGTCTGCTATGCTTTTCTTAAACTCGATTAGATATTTTTGATATCTTTACCTTAACAGCTCCACTGCTAGGGTTGCATTATGCTTTCTTTCTGGTTCATGTGCTCCCCGTTCTAAATTGGCTATGTGCCTTTCCCATTCTTGCTATTTTCTTTCTCTTGAGGAATATATGAAATGTGACCTCAAGTTACTGAATTTCATGTTTCTCAGAGCAGAGCTTCACTGGTCTCTTCATACTCCATTGCCTTAATGGTTGAAACTATTTTTCCTCAGCACATACATGAGCCCATCATTGTACCCTACCCTAGGTTCAAAGTTCTCCTTGCATTGAAATTCAATCAGCAAGATATAATTGTCATGTTCTGAAATATCAGTAGCTTTAATTATATGGAGGGAGTGGTCTAAGAGGGATGAAGTTGCAGTCTGTTCCTTTAGGCTGCCCATGAGACGTGGTGGAAGTGTTCCTACTGCACTTGAGTGTGTCATTGCCTCCCCTGTCCTGACTAGTAAAGGTCATGAAAATATCATGGGCCATTGCTGGCCATTCAGTCAAAGCTGCAGCTGAACTGATAAGAGTTTCAGGTGGGATTTTTTTTTTCTCTAAAAGCCTTCAACCTACGTATATACTCTTGGGTCAATTCCATATGTGACCTCAGTGGCTCAATTCTCCAGAGATACCAAAGTCCCCATTAGCCCTTTTTTTCCTCTTTTTTTTTTTTTTTTCCCATGATCTATTTTAATTTGGATCACTTCAGAGGTCTTGCGATTCGAAGTTTGTCTSCTGTGCAGATTATCAATTACAGATGAGATTAATAGTCTTCAATACGAGTAATAGAAGGTGGGAAATTATATTACGTGGGCAAGAAGAACTCTRTCACCCTTGCCACCATCTTTTTGCTCTACATATCTGTCCAAAAGCATCCATGTGAGTTTTGTTGGCTTTTATTTGTTGCACCAACTCATCTCAGGACTTTGTCTTTAATCTCTCCTAATGATTTTTCAGTGATTTATCAAAAAACGCTTACATGCTTCCGAATACAGTTCRATGCCTACTGCTGTCAGCAATGATTGTTGGATCCAATTGGTATAAATTAGCTTAACCTCTTCTCATGGACTGTATTTTCTAGACTGCTAGTTCTTCTGGTTGCATTGYTGTAACCATATTCCAATTCTTCTCTTTTTTGAACTGCAGATAATTGAATGTTATCTTTTGAATGTGTCTGCTTTTGGTCCCAGTAAGGCCTCCTGAAGAGCACTCCAGAGCAGCTCTGCTTAGAGAAGGTGTGTGCCACGGTGGCTGAAAGGAAGTCACTGAAGATGGATTTTCCTGCCACCCCAGCAAAGCTGATTCACAAAGTTCCTGCTTCTTGCCAATACTTCTACTCTTCCTCCTAAGTACCTACTCATTCCCACTGTCGTTCCATCCATACTGAAGCTGAGGGTGTTTGTAGGGCTATGATGCAAACCAGATTAAAGTGGTCTGCATTAGAAACAGCCCATTCCTTACAGATGTGGGAAAAGAGGGTGGGAGTCCTTTAAGCGTGATACTACAGTGTGACAGGCCATCCACTTTGTGAACTGGCAGCACTGGTACAATTTGGTCTCAGTTGCTGGTACTCATGGCGTTTCGTAACTTTTCAGTGCTTGGTCTATAAATCCTTACCTATTCTTCCCACATAGTAATTTTCTGAACAGTACAATATCAGTATGTATTCCTAAAGCCCTTTTCCCCTCCCAACACTTCTATCCTCACTGGAGGGAACAAGAGATACACATGTTCTTAGGACTTAATTTGTTCTTTTTTGCCCAGGGAATTTGCCCGTACCAGGATTGCAAGCTACATCCCAGTGCTTCTTTTCTTACAGTGCTGCAGCACAGATTCTGAGCCTTCCAAGACATAAACATATTTTCCCTACAATCCTGATTCACTTATACATATCTAAGAATTTGGGAATATAAATCCCCGTAAGAGAAGAGAAATTGTGAACAGCTGGCAGAGCTCTGTTAAATTATCGTAATTAGTTTTACCTATAAATGCRCTGTTCTTGCCAATAGAAACTGTGTAAAACTGAGTCTCGGTGAATAAAAAGGATTTGTTTTCAGTAGGTTGTCTTACATCTCTCTCCTTCAAGTAGACTGTCATTAGTAGATTAAAAAATAATTTTAGCTGCTTCCCCATTGCATTTAAAACCTGTAGCACCATCTCTCTGTCACACCGAAAGGTCAGTGCCACTTATTTACAATTACACCACCAAAGAATAAGTGAATAGAAGAAAGAAATGTAGAATAAGCCAAGTGTTAACAGCACCTCTGTGACCTTCAGTCTACGGGTTTCACTGTAAAATATTTTTTTTTTAAGTATTTATTGTAATTATTTTTCTTTGCCATTTATAAATGCCATTCATTTATAAATGAATTTCTAAGTTATAGAATTGTCACCTCTGTTAGATGCTTTACATCTTGAATAGTTCTGTCACCTCATACTCTATACTTTCGCCCATTCCTAATTGAGTTTAGAATAATAACTTTGATAATTTAGACATCGTTTGGCATGGGAATATAGATTTCTGAAGAAGGCAACAGAATTACACTTGAAGTTCAGCTGTATTTTTATTCTCTGTTTTTAAGAGAAGTAATCAAAAAAAGGGTATGAGAATATTGCCATTTCCCAGCTTTCAAAAAAACATACATCTTATCAATGCCCACTTAGAGTTTACCTTTGAATTCTTCGTACATGTTTGTTCTTTAAGTAAAATAAATAACAACGTGGTTGTAGCTGTATGACCGAGGTTTAAAATCAAGCATATTTTCACATCTCTTGTGTGCAGTTAATAAAAGCCAGTTGGTTAGATTAGATATACCTGGGCTGCTCAGGGCTGAGCTGGGAAGGCAAGAATTGATGGAAATTCATTACATAAGCATTTTACACTGGCTAATCCATACAGCAGGATCAGCATCAGCCTATTATGAGGGATTACAGTCAGCACAGGCACACAGGATGAATATAGAATTTGAAGAAATTTCAGAATGAAGAAGGGAATTGGGGAATGGTACATTCTGAAATTAAGGCATTAAGGATCATCAGGACTTGATTAGGCACCAGATCCAAAATGCCTAAACAAGAGAAGCATGCAAAAACAATCAAAAAAAAAAGGCAAAAAGGGAGAGCTGTTAAATTAAATACGCTAACAAACTGATAACTCACATATTCAGAGTTTTTTACCTTTGGCAGAGTTAAACTTCTGCTTTCCATATGCCACAATATGATAGAATGAAATTGATCTCACTTCATTTTATCTGAACTTTTTTTTTTCCTGCAATCTGAACAAATTTTAAGTGTCCAGAATGAAGAATGAAGAATAAAGAAAAACAACTATCCAAACCTCAGAGACATCAGTGAAGGTGATGTGGTTTTCAGCGTAGTATTCTGCCTGCATAGACCTCTCAAGCATAATATTTAAAAAATAAATCAAAAAGCAGTAATTGGAATGATTGATATGTGTTTGTTTTGTATGTTTATTTATCTCTCCTAGAAATTTTGTTATGAAATTTTAAAAATACTGCTGAAGATTACCATGGAATGTTTAGTGCTCTTTAAGAAAGCATCAATGCTTATAAAGTGTTAAAAAATCATCATACCTATATTTACAAACTTTTTAAGAGTTTTGTCCCCTGATTTTTGCACCTTGACAGGTCATGTTTTCTTCAGCTTTTTTCCCCTGGAGATGAAAGTGACACCTTACTACAGAAAAAACAAACAAGCAAAGGAAGACAGGCAGCTAATCGTTTGYTCATTCTTACATGTTGTGGGTTTCTCTACATGTTCCACTTTAGAAAGAGATGATGTGATGGTCATATAATACTTTTGAATACATACACGGTAAAGTTATGGTCTCTCAAAAGAAGAAAGGCTACCTCTTAAAATAAAGGAAATTTCAAACATGCTAAGCAGATTTCTACTATAAGGAACAAAATATATATTATTATTCTAATTGAAACGTAGGCATCTTTTAAGGGGAGTACTTGAAACCAGAGTTGTTGTAACTCAATTCCTCTATTATTTCAATGATAATTAAAACCAGAAGAAGGCATACATTAGAAAGTAACTCTGGTAATAATAATTATGAAGTAGTTTTATTCCACTGTCTGTCTCAGTCTTTCCTAGGAGGATGGCTGTAATTTAGGAGGAGGAAGGCTGTGTTATCTCATGTAACATAAGGGCATATGTTTTGTCTCTCTTGTGTCACAGGGGAAATAAGGGGGAAGGAAACAAAAGTCCTCTTAGYATTTGCTCCTCAGCCTTACCATATGCCTGCTCTTAAAAGTTGGTTTCTCTCTCAAATTTGTGTGAGTTTATACAGAATGTATGATTAAAAATAACGATCAGGGTGCTGTGCTCTGCCGGAGTAAGATGAGAGTATATGAGAAAGGAAGGTAATTCTTTTTGGGATGGGGAGAGGTTTGTTCTTTAGCATGACCTTTAAAGAGCCTTTAAAGATGCAGCATTTTTTATAGAGCTGACCTATTACTTTTTTGCATGTTTGTTTGTTCTTTATACATTGAGTGAGTGGAGTGGTGGTGGTGAGGGGGACTGGGACTTTAATTGGCTTTGGTTTTTTGATGTGAAACATTTTTCATCAAGTTTCCATCTATTCTGTTTAGATTTAAAGGTGACAAAAGATACTGTGATTTGAAAGAATATATCCATTATTATACTGACAAAGGAAAACTAATGGATTTTTTAATGAAAGTCCATCAGCCGAGAGAAAGGGAAATTACCAGACTACAATCACAAGGCTGCAGTCAACCACTACACACATCCATGTTACTCATAAGCACAATGTAAGAATTTCTGTAAACACCTGCACCTTCTCCTCACTCTAACAAAAAAACTTGCCTCAGAGATCAGACAATTAGTTCACAGTATGCATCACTCTACAAAGCCTGTAGCTATTAGACATAATCACAGACTACCTTAACATAAGCATCATTAAAAATGACATGCTGTAGTATTGCATTTGTTCTTATTAATGAGGTCTCCCACAGTATATTCTGCTTTTGAGAGAAATGCCTGGAGAGAAGGAAAAGGAGAGATCTACTCCACAATGAATAACTAAATAACTAAATAAGAAAACTAGGAGTATTGATTTAAATACATGCAGATCCTGTGAATATTGAGCACTGCTGTCCTGATTCAATAAAGCAGCTTTATTTCAGAATAGCAAGTAAGCATGCYAGTGGAACTTACTGGCCTAAACAAGGATAGGCACCCTTATTTAGGATCCTAAACATTTATGAAGATGGTTTTGTATTTTGAAGCAGGAATATGAATTAGAAGATATGCTTCACATATTACAAAATAAAATTGTAGTAGGCAGAACATTTAAATTTGCCACCCAYTGGTGATATTTTTAACCGTAATAAACTTGTGTCTGCTCAGAAAAGCAAATGTGTCTGTGCTTGCTGCGCGGGAACCTCGGCTGGGTAGTGATGGGGCACTGGGGAGCTGGTCCACATTCTGACCTGCCACAGTACAGGATTGGATGCATTTGTGCTACAACATAAAAATGACTGACAACACCATGCTATAGACATGCCACATTTCCTAATCTTCATTGAAATCACAAAGGTTTGCCTTAGACTCACCTGAAATAGGATTTTTTYTTCCTGATACGCTGTCTCCAATCCTGTAACAAAACAAAAACAATCATGAGGAAGAGTAATTTCCTCGTGTTTTATGGGAAACCCCAATCATTAGGGAAACCCCTAATGTGATTAGGTAAATCACATTTACCTAATATACCTGATATAAAATCAGTTCTATACGTACTTATTCTGTCCTTGGAGAAGGAATATCTCTAATATACTAAATCAGTTTTATTTTTATGATTAAGGTGTTCATGCAAAAAAAAAAAAAAAAAAAAAAAAAAGATTCCATGTTATAGTTCTTTGGAGTAGATATCTGGCCATGCTGAAGTTAACTCTGAAACTGCTGTTGATTTTCTTGGGCTCAATATAATACCCTTGCCATCATAATTGGGAGTATTGTATAGGTTTTGTTTGTTTGTTTGTTTTAATTTCATCATTTCTTTCTCACATATTATGTGCTTTTCTTTTTTTTTAATTTTAAGAAGAAAAGTGTTATTTTAGCAAATACGATATGTTGGCCAGCTCTGGCTTTCTATTTGTAAAGTATAACCTAAAATACATGAAAGTCTATTTAAGATTCTGATGAATTTCGTGTGAAACTTAATGTTTTTAATGCACTTGCAGATTCTGTAGTGAGTACATCTAACTAATTTCCTTTAGTTCGTTTGTGAACTGCTGTTCTATTTCTTTTTAATATTCTGACTTTTTTAATATCTACAATTTCTATATGCTTTGCGGTTCATTTCTGATGTCATAGCCGTGACAGCCTTCTGTCTTCATCACTATTATGATGTGACAGATTTTTTTCTTTCTCCGCAAGTTATGTTAGCAATTCTGCTGTATGTAGTGCATGATGGTTTGTTATGACATTTTTCCTCATGAGGAGGACAGTAAAGGAACTCATGAGTTATTTCATGTCTTGTCATAAGTGAAGATAAATGTCATAACATGGATCAGCCTTCGTGTGTTCTGACTGTGCCATTATTTGCCTTTTCCCCTCACTGCTCTTCATGACTGAAGTAGCTTAATTGACAGGTGCAGCAAATAAGAAGTGCTGGGAATGTGTGGGGAAAAACGTAAGATTCTCCATACAGAAAGCTACTAATAACTTACAGACTGCTATGTCACCAGTGGAATAACACAGTTGCATATTAAAATAGAAATATAAACTTGAAATATTTCTGGCTGCATGTGTCATCCTCTCACACATTTAGAAAGTACAAAAATCATATTGCTTTGAAAATCTGTTTTTTTGCTATTTGCTTTTATATCCTTATCTTCCAAACTGTTGTTGGCCAGAGCAGTATCAGATTTGAAAGTTATTGCAGTTTTGATTCCTGCTAAGGAAAAAATGCATGGTGCTTCATTTATTCATATCGATTTGTATTTATTCGTATTTTTTAAAACCTTGAACAATCATTAAAACCTTGAACAATCATTAATGGTCAGGTAGGATTCAGAAAATCTCCTCTTCCAGCAGTCTTGATCAAAATACAAATGCGTGTTTCTCTGAACGTATTTCCATATCAAGGGAGATTAAAAAACAGAACAGACTTCCCAACAGATTTATGTGGCACCAGGTCACTTGAGCTACTACATAGAAATACTGCTACCAAGTGACTTGCACCTATATGCATAAATTCTGCTACAGCTATGTTTGAAACTGTCTTTTAAGAACCCAAATACTGAATTTCAGAGAAGCTGACCACCTGCACCTCCATTCTTCTTCCATTCTTCAGCCTACCTCCCACAAATTGCCTAAGCCAAATTTAGATGTTTTTTACTTGGCCATCCTGTGCTGTCTGATACAAAACATTTGATTATGCTAATAATAGGCCTATAGTAGACTCCTAAACCAATGTGATGCAGTAGCTCTGTGGGTGCAGGTAGTCATGTTATGGATTACCTAAAGGTTGTCCCAATTCTTTAGCATATTTCCCTATGCCTAAAGCAAATGTGTCTGTGATTTTTTATTGCATTCACCAGGACTGGAGATGCCTTGTGCTGATTTTGAGGTGTTGTCATGAGGTTGATTAGTCCTTTTCCAAAATTTCTACATTGGATGTTTGGATTATTGCATGCATTTATTGTTATGTATGAAAATGTTGTCATGTAGCTAAGAAAGCATGGAGAATGGCACACGTAAACCTAACATATGTTGTGTGCTTGTTTGGATTTTTTTCTCCAATTTACAAAATGGGCATGGCTGTGACTGAGACAAGAAACACGTTCAGGAAATGATGTTCTAATCCACAGAAGGTGAGATGAGAGAAAGCTAAATGGAGAACCACATAMTGCTATTTAGTATTCCATGGGAGAGGAAGCCACATCTGGAGGTCACTGGTAGAATGTAATGGACTGAATCTGTCTGCTAGAGTTCCTGAATGTCTTTTAAAGTGACCAGACTCTCTGGACACAGAGCAGCTGTTACACGTTTTTCAGGATGTAAGGAAGCTCAGGTGAATGTGTTCAGGAATATGCAAAATTCAGTCTTATAGTATGCTTCATGCCCCCTTCCACCTTTAAAATAATAATAATTAAAAAAAGAGAAAGGARAACAAAAGGGATCCTCCCAGATGAAACAATGAAAATTAACAAGTGTTCAAGATGTTGAATAAAAAATTGTTAGAATTTCTGGTCTCTTACTAACTTAGATGCTGCTGCTAAGCAAGCAAAGTCAAACAGCAGCTGTGGTCAATGTCAGCAGCTGTGACATTGAGCACTTTTGAGACTGGAGATTTTCTGCAAAATGGAATCTCGGCTTGGAATTTATAAGCAATGAGGGATTTGTGAGAAGGACAGCAGCATTCTTATTAGAGGTATTATACTTGAAATGAATGGTTGCATTTTTAACACTTATGCAAGGTTAACATTGTTTTTTGCTCCAGCTTGTAGATGTCAGTACATGTGAGTACATTCCCTCTGAATTGTCAGCCTGATGAGGCTGAGGAAGGATATGCAAAGCAGACTCTCTCGCCCAGGTTCCCCAAATCCAAGTGCTGTACAATCAGGAAACACATTATAGCGCCCATTGTTGCTTTGGCGGGGGGAGTGTGCTTTGCATATGCAAATACTACTCCGAAGTTTAACTTAATAATTATCAGCTGGAGTCTCTATTGATGAGCAGCTGAGGCAAATCATCAGCAAGAGGCTCTGAATTAACTACCACGAGGCTTTGATTGAGCATAGATGTCTCTCACTTGTGGATACTGCAGCAATGGTGGGAACTTTATAGGTATTTCTATAATTTTTAAAGGTTATGGATAATATTTCCCACATATATCATGGTCTTAACACTAGAAAATGTTGAATTTATTTTTTTTTTTTTTCCTTTTCTGCCTCTTCCACAGCTTTTTCTGAACAGGAGCCAAGGTAGAAGGTTTTACTCTTTTACACCCCAGTATTATGAATGATAGTCGCAGCACTATGTAGAGCTGGGCGGAGGRGGAAATGCATTTCACCTCACAGAGCTATAATGGATGCCTGCTGTTGACTATGTACTCTGCTAAATCAATGCCTCAGAAATTACATTAACATGAAGATTGCACTTGAGCACAGAGAATTCTCTGGGCTTAAGGTATCCAAATGGTTAATGGAAAAAGAGATGCCACAACTCCATAGGAAATCTTCAAATTAACAGATGCTATTGTCTTTCCTCCCACTCCTACTGTACATCAGGGAAATTCAGCTGGCTACAAATACTTACCCTGCAGATATCATTCATATGCTTTTTCCTTAGTGTGCTTTATTATTCAYGTCACACTCTTACAGTCCCTCTGCAGCTTCCCTTCTAATTATCCCCTACTTGCCCATTCCCATCAATGTGGCATTCACCCATATTTTGCCATTTAAGGCAGTTAGTAAGTCCATCTTACTACCGATTGGATTTCCCCTTTTTCARGAGATGCCACAATTTATTTTAAATCATCCTAAATGTAAACCAAGGTTTGTAAATGTAGGAGGTTTCRGCTTCAGGGCACAGACACCCACAGACCCAGTAGATATTTAAACAGAGCTGGATGCTCATGAATAAAGGGGGTGAGTGTTGCATGATCCTTTGAGTCAGCTAAGCGTTGGGAATGGTGACCTCGAGCTCGATGGTGACACTGGCTACGTGAAGGTGCTTGTGTCCCCAGCTGGTGCAGAAGGGGCCATTCCTTTGTGCTCCCAACTGGCCGCAGGTAACTGTGATGTGCTCAGGTGAGAGCAGAAGTCGCTGCTAAGTGATGGCTTGTCTTTGGCGCTGCCAAGGACAAGTGCTCCTGCCATAAACACTGCATGAACAGGCAGATACTCTCAGCCTAGATGGCTACTTTAACAACATAAGGATTATTGACCCTCTGCTGCTTTTATGAAAAGCTCTGCAATTTAGAGCCTAGTTGTAGGAGTTTTCCCTGATGTACCTGGTTGGGGTATAAAGACCTGAGACTTCAGCCTCCCATGTTGGCAGTCTTCACCACTATGAAAAGAAAAAGAATMTCTCTCTAGCTTTGAGGAGAAAGAGCTTTCCTTTTCTCCTTTTCCTTGTTCCTCTTCCCCAACTGCTACCAGAAACAGCTTGCCAAAAGATGAGCATCTTTGCAGGAATGAAGCTGGGGGAAAATAACAATTCATCAAAAGCACAGATGGCTTATTTAGAATCTAATAGGTATTAAAACACTATTTTCCCCTAGCCTTACTCCTGATTTTGATAACGTGTTATCTTTGCTAAGTTCCCCTCCAGATAACGTTATCTTTGTCAARCCAAGTCCTCGATAAAATCTTGTTTTCACTCAGTGCTTACTCTGATAAGACATTATTTTCTTACATCTCCACTCCCAGTGGGAAGCGGGGGAAACATTACTTTTAGTCCTTTTTTTGGAGAGAAAAATATACTTTGCCAAGAAAATGCAAAGCAGGAAGACAAAGACAGAAGAAAGGAGAAAAAATAAGTTATTATGCTCTAGACAAAGATATGAGTAAGGAATTTTAAGACTTAGTGGGGTCTTGCTTTAAATTTAGCATTTGGCTGGCACTCTTAATGTTTCATTTGAGGAAAAAAAAAGCTATTGAAAGAGTCGTATCCATTTTCAGGACAGATGAATGTTACATCATATAGTTAGAGTTTYTCCTTCCTGCATTATGTTGTTACTTGCTTTTCCCTGATCCACAGTCTTCTTCTTTACCATCGTTATTACTGATTAGATATATCAGAATTAAGTTTGACCACCACACAAGACCCTATTTTTCGCGGGGGGGGAAGACAGCCTCTGTGCGTCATTCCACTATTATAGTAATGAGCGTCATAGGCAAATGAGGAAACAACGGCTCTTTTCAGAGCAGGGTAGGAGTGGTCACAAAATACATCATGAGGGTTAAACAAGCCACCTGTGAGCACCATCCGTCCTGTGCMCTCAGTGATGGTTCATTGAACTCATGATGCTTTGGGAAAAACTGTTGATCACCTAACTCGTGATCCTGCCGTCAGCCACACAGGCATGACAGTGAAGACTGAACAAGTGAATATCCATTTCACTTATTTCTGAGTGCTTGACTTTGCAAACCTGGTGTATTGTTACTGCAGGCTTTTGCAATGTGATGCGTGTAATTCCCAAATCCACTAATTGTGAGTGGCTGTTTTGTTCAGCCACAAATGTGGAAGGGATGTAAATGAGCAATGGGGAGTAATGTGATGTTTTCAGTAAAGCTGAAACCTGTGGTAGAGCTGAGTGTTTCATGTGTGGGGCCTCAGGTCAGTAAAACATATTAGCATGTACCTAAGTGTCATTAGCTTCAATGAAAGTGGAGCACCTAAATGGTATGTCTAAGTAAATTGCTGGTTCAAAACCTGAATTCAATCCAAGGTGCAGAAATTAGCTGAGAGTTGATTTGTGTTTCCTGAGAAAACATTTTCTTTTTACCTGGCAACATGAAATTTAGTACGTATGCTCTTGGGATCAGATCTTGAGAAGAGAATGAGCTTCATGCTGCCTCTGAGCTGAGTGGACCTGCCTGGACAGTTGGGAGGACTTGGCTGTCACTTCCTGCACTGTCCATGTCTAGTGGGCAGAAGTCATCAGTGTCCTCACTGCAGCATCCCTCACTAGCACAGTTCTCTGCTACTGACACATGGCAACATTAGCTCAGAGCTGCCTCATGGGGCTCTGTCACACGAGAATGAAGAAGTTCTGTGAGCAGAGATCAGATTTCCAAAGTAAATTGCTTCGACTGTACTTTATTGTTAAGAGCAAGGTTATTGGGGCATAGTTTTCGATTTCCAACTGTGATCACGCTGAAATGATTTGTAAGAAGTTGTAGCAGAAGAAAATTCCTTGCTGAGTGTAGGAGTCTTGGGGTGCTGCAGGACCTACCTGTACATCTTAACGTGCCAAACTCCTTGCAAAAAGGACTTCATTCCTGGCAGCCCGTGTAACCAAGGTCTACCACAGAATCCAGCTGAGCAAAAGTACATAGAGTACTAATGTGGTAGCTGATCAAAGCTGGACTAAAGCTCAAAAAAAAAGAGGAATATGTTATACACATACACAGAACCTTTATGTCCTCTGACTGCAGTCCTGTTTTTCTTCTCCCTTCATGTCTAGGGAGTTCTGTTCAATATTCTTAATGAGAAAAAAAAAAMCAAAAAACGGCTGCAGAACAAACTTCAAATGATTCTGCCCGTGGCCTTAATGGGGGAAATTCATTGAGGGTGGTTGACAGCTATACTAGTTCTCTTTACAGAATGTCAGCTTTTGGTTAAAATTGTTACACTGCTGTCTCTCAAAGGCTGTGCTGATAATGTGAATTTCCGAATCTGAGCAAATGTGATATGGAATGGTGTTTTTTTTCATCTGCAGTCCAACAGACTGAAATATTATCGGTGAGCAGCATGACTTCCTCTTATCTCGAAGGCAGCCTAGAGTTCACCATCATCAGTTAATTCATTATAAAGGCATTACACGCTATTAGTCAGGGGACAAATAATAGCTAAGGCTATAGCTAAAGCTATATAGAAATCTTTAGATCTTGTACAGATGCCAAAAAAAAAAGCAGGCTTCACTTAAGATAGTAAATGAAATTAAGAAGTGTAACAAAAAATAAGGAAAAAAACATCCAAAGCTTGCCACATAAAGTTCCCTGCCTCAGTTAGCTGCTAACTTTTAATCATTTGAGTTCAAGCCAGAGTCGTCTAAGAAGCTCAAGATCCTTTTTCTGCTCTCTCTTCTCCCCTCAGTCATGGGGATTTTTTTCCTTTGCTCTTCCTCTTTCTTCCTCATGCAGACCTGMAGTTAATCTGTGTCTAAACCAGGCTTTCTCAGTGACTCTTCTCTCAGCAAGCCTCTGATGCCTCTGGGTCCTTTTCAGGACCTTCTCATCTCCAAGTTTGATAATTGCAGAACTAGGATGCTTAGTATTAAAGGTTATCCTTTAGATTTTGCCCATAAGAAAACTTTACTATTCCAGTCAGATAAATAGTGCTGGATTGCTTTCCCAAGGCTTTATATTCCAATGTCTTAAGGGACTCTGCTGGACTAGGAGACAGGAAGGTTTAATGAYGTCTCTTGCCTCATAAGACTGACAACTCTACGTACACAGGGGCATTCAGAAAGCCACAAAATCCATATCTTGCCTATCATAACGTTCTCAGAACTGTTGGCCCTGCTGTGATGATAAGTCTCTGCCTGAAGAAATTGCTCAGGTTTATATTTGGGTTTTGGTTTGTAGGCAATAAAAGTTTGCAGATCGTTTTTATTTCTTTCGTACGACYTTATTAGCAAAGAAAGTTGGAAGTAAAAGTCTTGACATAGGTTTAAAAAAAAACTAAAATTGAGACTACCAACACCCAAAAATAGAGCAATAACCCCAAATGAAGAATAAAAAATAATAGCTTTATTGTTATTTATTGCAGCATTCAAAAGTATATGACTTGCTTCAGAGCACAGCACTGTTCTTCATGCTCTTCCCTGGGAGATCTTTCAGCCCAAAGTCACACAGACCTCATTACCTGTTATATTATTTTATTTTGATTTAGATTAGATAACGATTGCCCAGACGTCAGCTCCGAGAACATTGACAGTCACTTAAAACTATAAAACTCAAGTGCAATGCTATCATTTTAATCTTCTATCAAGCGGCATGCAGTCAATCAAATACCAATATTCCCATATGCTACTCCACTTGCTTCTTCAAAGAGCAAGTGAAACCCGCAGTCCTCACTTTGCCTAAAAACTGAGGAGAAGCAAATGAGGATACCCTTCCTTACTAGGCAGTAGCTCCCAAGAAGCATTATGCCATATCTCTATGTTCTCTGAAGTTCAAGTCTCTTCATTTGTCAAATCTGCTAATAATTGAATATTTAATTCAAATAATACGTTGTCACCAGCCTTGCCAACCTCAAACATGCACAGATTATGAGGTGTTTCAAAAATAAAGTCAAAAAATATTTGACTTCCGAGTCTGAAGGTCAAACTGGGTTCACTGTTAGGTGTAATACCTCTATTTAAAATGGTTTCTGTAACTGTCATATTATCATTTGCATCACGGAGTTGGGGTCTTATAGAAGTATCAAGTACATCAAGATATATGAGAATAATCAACCAGTATTAGTGACAAAGCAGTACGTGTCCAGCTGTAGGAATTCTGATCATTTCATAAAATACCTTGGACTTAGCATTTTCCAACAAGAATGCAGGGCAGTGCACTGTGAGCACTTACGTGTTTCAGATCAAAGGGCTAGCTGGCTTTGTGATTCTACTTCTGTGATTCTACTACTGCCCTTTACATACCAGCACCAATGCATACCAGCGAGAAGGGACAGGGGGGTTAAAGAGCATTTGATGCTAAGGCTGCATAAACACTGAGCTGTTCCTTTTAGCTACTAGAAGCTTCAGTCTAAAGCAGTCAGGTGGCATTTTCTTCAGTTCTTGTCTCAAACTGTATTCTTTTTTATAAAGGCTCAATATAAACAGTTCAGCTGTCTTCATGAATAAAGGTACAACTAGTCAAAAGTACAAAGTTGCATCTTTTTTGTTACTTTTGAATTCCAGCAAATCAACAGATATGACCAACTGATTTCTGTTCATAGAATAACTTTAGAGATGTCTTTTTTTTTCCCCCCCAACAGTTTGGAATTTTGATGAATGTTGTTCTGAGATTACTTCATTTTCTTGTTATCTTTAAGAATTGATACTTTATCTACTTTATCAATTTATTTATTTATGGCAGTTATTTGAGAAGGTGGCAGAATCTCATACCAAGAGTAAGAGATAAGTAACATTTCTAGTAACATCTCTGTCATACTGGATATTCCCCAAGCAAGGAGCTAGGAGTGCTAGTGAGGTTTCTGCCTAGGTTTGCATTGTAATCCTAGATCTGATGATAACACAGGTTCATTGTTGTATAAGGAAGGCTGCTGCTTTTATCTGAGAACATCTACGCAGTGCAGTCGTGCTGTCTAATAAGATGACTTCAATATAAGCACATCCAAACAAATTTTAGTCCTGCCAGTTTTGGTATCAGCAGTTGAGAAACACTACAATAAATCTCTAAGTGCAGACTAGCTGCATGGCCAAGTATTCAAGATGTGTTGAGTTCACTTACACGGTCCATGCTAGTGTCCATGCGGTCACAATTTTAGTTTTTTTCATCTCAAGCTGGTTGCCTATAAAAAGAATATTCCAGTTGCTCAATTTCATTGTAGGCCTGATCGTAGCACGGATCTGTTCTACAACCATGATTTTCAGTCTTTTCAAAACTGTGATTTCATATTTAATAATTATTTATTTGAGGATACTGGTTCACAGCCAGACTTCAGAATCTGTCCTGAGACATTTTTCAAGCTCTGATTTTACCATTTGATGATGGTAAAAAGAATAAATTAGAGAAATGTAGGGGAGGAAAGTCTGCAAGCAAATATATTCAAAATGTGTGAATTATAAACAGATTGCCTATTTATATAGATAATGGTTTGTGTGTACACCTGTGTGAAGAGGCAACAATGAAAATCTGAAATGAGCTGGTTTTGTATCTTTTTTTTTTTGTAAACTCAAGGGACTGCACACCATTCATGTAAATAAGAAACAATAGAAGAAAACAAGCAAGGAACAGGTCTTTATAGCAGGGAAGTAATTTGAGTCAGAGGATGAGAAATGTACTTGCTAAGGAGAACTGCTAAACAATAACTGCGTGATTTCTGTGTTTCCTAAACCACTCAAGCTGGGGTTTGTTTGATAAAGCCAAAGCAACTCTGTGTGGAGAAACTATTAAAYAGCAAACCTTTTCAGTGCATGCAGGTGGAAACTTGGGTAGAAAACATTCACTTACCATCTTCCCTGTAGTGGAATCACTTGCTAATTCCAACACCGGAGAACTCTCATGGTCTGCTTTGCTGCATTTCCACTTCATTTTAATTAAACATTTTGAACAGTAGATTAATATGTGTTTTTGCCATCTTCCAAGCATTTGTATTGAATATACAGAGAGCCTTATTAGAATCATATGACAAATTTTGCTCTCAAAATGTGGTGGCAATAACGTATTTGGGATTGATGGTCGGACTTCCTGCAGTTAACATCTTTTTGGTTATAGACCTTTATATCAGGTTACTCAATCTTTTTTTATCCTTTATACTTAATTCATTTTTATAGTCCTTTGAACAAAGAAGACACCTTTTGAAACTATGAAAATGAAATGTTTTGTATTTCTAGAATACAACCTTTCATTTAAAGGTGCTAAACTGAACAGTTTAATTTTTTTTTCAAAGTTCCCATTCTGCATTTTTCAGCCAAAATACTTTGTAAATTTGACCCAGTTAGGTATTAAATGTTTTTATCCTTCTGAACCTTTGCTTTCTCAGCAAGTTTATAATACTGGGTTGCTGAATAAAGACCATCTGCTCTTCACATGGGAATCATCTCGGGCTACTGTTTGGCACGAAGTGGTAACCAAAACACTGTAGTTTGGCTGTGGAGAAAATGGGGAAGAGGAAGGTTACTATTTCTTGCCTGTGTTTCTAAAATACATTTAACTATATATCAATTGTCCTTGAATTAAATCATTCTCTTCTTGACTGTTGTCCCAGACCAGAGCTTGGCAAGCAGCTCAGAGCAGAACAAAAGAAACATAAATGTATCTGCTAGTGTGTTTTTGGAATTAATGAGACCTGAAGCTTGTGCAACTTGAGCATTTGACCAAACTTCAGTATATTCTTCACAAAATTTGGTTGCATTCAAACGCATCCCTGCAACACAAGGCTGATGCAGAAGAGAGACACCGCTTGAATTATATTCTAAGCAGCGTGTTTTTCTTTCCACTCTTGCAGATGGGAAGCCAGTGTCACTCTCCCCGCTTGAATCCCAGGCGCACAGTCCCCGGTACGCGGCGTCGAGCCAGCGGGAGCGCGAGAGCTTGGAAGTGCGGATGCGCGAGGTGGAGGAGGAGAACCGGGCGCTGCGCAAGCAGCTCAGCCTGGTGCAGAGCCGCGGCCCCTCGCACCACCACGGCAACCACTCCAAAACCTACTCCATGGAAGAGGGGACAGGGGACAGCGAGAGCCTGCGCGCTGGCATCGTGGCAGGGAACAGCTCCGAGTGCGGGCAGCAACCGGCGGTGGAGAAGTGTGAGGTAAAGAAAGAATAAAAAACAATCTGCCCGAAACAAAGCGTGACAGGTTTGGTCCTTTGAAAGCATTGCAGGTCCCTGTCTCCCACCCCGTTAAAAGCTTCTGCTGTGCCCATAGACTCTTAAGGACTGAAGGCCACTACTTTTTAGTATTTTTTAATTATTCTTCTTCCCTTTTTTTTTTTTTTTKTTTAGAAATACTTTATATTGTCTTGAATGTCTTTTTCAWTGATGAAAAGGTGTTTGTTTAAAAAAAAATCATTTTCATGTGGCTGAACCTGGTAAAAAACTCCAAGCCTTATTCTAAGGTGACTTCAGTGTAGCTGTGAGCTCATAGACCTGAGGCAAAGCAGCCTTATGGGTTTCTCAATGAAATGAAAATGACACAGTGCTTACAATAATCTTACTGTCTTGCTTGTGCACCTCTGCACATAAGCTGATGTTGCTGGATGTTGTCCAGCTATTTGGTAGTCAGGCATTTGAGTAATAACRGTTATTCCAAAAATGTATAGGCTTGAAACAGAAAGGGTTACTTAAAAGCCTTGTGTCCATCCTCTTTGCTGAAGATATGAAAAATAACTCCAGTTTATTTTTGCAAAGAGGTTAATACCATATTACCTTTTATCTTTCGTTGTGCCACTAGGAAGATAAAAGTTGAAAGGAAGGGAGTGTGAAAGAAGAAAAAGTTCTAATTATCTTTTCAGATATAGTCTATTTAATGAGAAATAAAAAATATTGCATAAAAATGAATTGTAGTTCTCCAGTTGTGGATATTTTTGTCTGATACCGTAGGAAAAAAGTGCCAATGTTACTTTAAGGTAGTAAAGGAAAGGGAGGAGTTTGTTTTTCACTTTCCCTCCCCCTGAAAAGGAGAGTCTGTTTTTTCTGCCTGTGAAGATTTATTTTATCATTACATTTAATAAGGTTCAGGCCATCAGTAAACAAATCTCACTTCCCTCTTATTATCATGCCAAGCAGTGATGAGCTGAATCTCAGTTCTGGAATGTTCAATATACCAACCAATTTGGGGCACAAAAATAGCAACTTAGAGGAGGAACAGTTTAAGTGGCCTTTCAGATTATAATGTCTTTTTTGTCTAAAAAAATGTGCTTGCTCAGTGAGGTTTAGCATTGTGCTAGAGGCAATGGTTATATAAACATGTAACCTCACTTCATTTGCTATTCCTCTGTCTTACTGCACACTGTTTTGATAATGAAATAGCTTTTTCTTCCTTTTTCTTAAGGAATTCACTCAGTAATTTAGTTATAGAAATGGAAGCTAAAATTAAATTTCCTTATTATCAGATTTGCCAGGGGTCTCATCATTTATCCTGTTACTGTAAATGCTGATTGTGTGTTTGCGTGAGAGTACTATGTTGACTCAACTCCCCTGTTTTCAGTGCTTCAGTGGAGTAAACTAAATCTTTTTAGGCTTTTAACCCTGGAATATCTTATAGCAAGAGTCCAGGCCCTAGGTAGGAAGACACAAAGTCTTGAGAATAAGACTGGGGCTCCGAGGGAGATGAAAAGTCTAGATCATTTATTTCAGTGAGGCAGTTCTTCGAGTTTACCGAAATTAACATTTCACGTCTGATTTGGGATAGTCGTTAATGGTGATAAAACATTTGAAAACTCGGTTACAATGAATGAACATTAAATCTCTGATAAAGCATAATCTGTGTGATAATATTTATGATCTATATCAAAAATACTTAGGGGATCCATTGTATTCCAGCTACTACTTCCTACTCTGTGGCATTGCAAGAGAGTTATTCTGATACTATAGTATGGACTAGCATAATTTTGCTAGAATTTAGAAAAAAAAATGTAGAGTTCCAGTCGAGGACCTTCTCAAAGGTCCCTGTGTCCTGCCTTGCCAGCAGGGGACAGTTTTAACACAAGCTGTGGAAAAAAAGCTAACAGAACTGTGTGTTCTTTCTTATGATGCCTCTATCTTTCTGGCTTGTGCCTCCACAAAGTAGGCATTTCCTTTGAATTAAGGATGCATTTATAAATATTCTTAAAAGAGTTAATGTATGAGAAAATAGTTAATTAGCAGTATACCATCTAGTAGGTTAGCAGGATATTTATAACCATTTTCAACAGTTCTTCCAGGCTAATTTGTGTTGTTATTATTCTCAACAGTGTTTCTTAATAGTTTTTAGTGTGTGGTGCTTCAAAGCCACGAAAACAGGGCCCTACAAACTTAAGCCCCTTGTAAACTCAAAGAAAGCAGATGACATCTGCCTTAGGGAACCATTTGTAGCATATTTATATGCTTGTAACATGCTTTAATATCTCTTAATCATATTCCAAAAATATTTATGAAGTAATTGCCTGCTTAATCCTACTGCAAAACTGCTGAAGTATAAAACACTTTACCAACCATTTTTTTTGGCTATAGAAGCCAATTAGGGTTTGTTAAGCTTAGTATTTCACCCTTCCAAAAAGTTGCCTGTGGAGACAAAAGATAGCATCTGTTTTATCTAAGCACTTTTATACTCCTCATCATCATGGGATCTGAAGACTAGTTCCTCATGTATTTTTGATACCTTTCTTCCATTAAAACCACTCCAGAATAGGCTTAGAAGAAATTTGGCTTTCAGAAACAGAGTTTTCTGGTCTGTAGTGCTAAAGTAATAATTCCTAACCCTTGCTAAAATGGACCTGAGTATTATTTAATGCATTATTTAATCTCATTTTCCTGAAGAATATTAGTTTCTTTAAATAGCTTTCTGTACCTGAGCTTGAATGCCCTCTAAACTATTTTAAACCAAAAATAGTTATCGTTGTGTCCCTGATCCCCAACTTACCTAAGGAACAGTCTGATTAATTTCTGCAATAAGAAAGTGAATGGGAGACGAGGGAATTAAGAAACCAGAGATAGAACACTGGGCTGCTAGGCACTAAGTTCTGAAAGCAAGATGTAGCAGCACTGGATCTTCTGCCCCAGTGAGTTCCAGTGCCTATGTGCAAATCCTACAGGATGCAAGGCCTGTGTCCAGACTTCTTGCATCATCTGTTGATGATGAACATGTTTATGGTTGAAGTTAAAAAAGCCTTGTGGGAGAATGGTAATGAAAGAGCGATGGTTGCTTTCAAGGAGCTCAGTTGATGCTCRTGGTAACTTCTGAATACCCAAGCCAGAGTTTTTTAACGTGAATTATCACTGGTTCTAAGCAGTGAGGAGCTGGTGTAGCATGCAGAGCTTTGGTGTGAGATGTTTGGAGACACAAGTTGGACTAAGCAGGTTGACAGCTGYATTTTGTGGAAAGTGGAACATCTGGGAGCTTTGTGGCTTTACTCACAGATATTAGTGGCAGTTAACTGAGTCCAAAGGTTGTGAATGCTTGAGTCAAAGTGGTCAGTTCTGATGGGATTAGGACACAGTCTTTTAAGCAGCTGCTGAAGGAAAGTGGGGAATATCAGAGGGCTTTGAGGTTGCTGACGCATTTTGTAATCTGAAAGCAGATGCTTCTAGTGGCATCCTCGGGAGGATGCAAGTTCTTTGAAGTGCTTGCTTCTTCCAGCCAGCATTGCCATGTCTTGCCAGCATTTGGCTACAGCCAGCCGCTCTCCATTCGAACATGGAATTGGGACTAATRTGAAGAAAACTGGAGATAATTCTGTTTTAATAGAAGTGCAAAAGTCTGCAGTTTGAGCTGTTGACCTCATGTTGCCTCATCAGTTTTCCCATTGATTTTCCTCAGTGGATGAACAATGAGAAGGAGAAAAAATGAACCAGAAAAAAAGGTGAATAGATGAAATCTTGCAGCATGCTGCAGGGAAAAGCTTTGGAAAAMTAGGACCAAGTTTCCCTTCTCTTGGAGGATCATTGTTCCTTCCTAAAGYTGATGATAGGCAGGAACAGAAGTGATAAATAGTGTCAAATGCCATGGAGAGGCCAAGCAGAAAGTACCTGGATTCCCCCGTCTCCGAGCTGGAAGACGTTCAGCAGAGCAGCGAGTGAGTGCTGTGTTCACACTGTGCCCTGGCTGAAAGAAATGGTACCTGCTGGAAGACACCAGGAAAAACACACTATCAATTCTGAAACAAATTGATAGGGGAAAACAGATGTGGGCAAGTGTCTGACAGAATGAACTTTCTGGTTTTGGTGGGGTGGGAGGGAAGGCTGTAAGGAACACTGTTCTGGTAAGTATATATAGAACAAAATGATGTTGATAATACTATGACAGTGATATTCTGTCAAAACCTGTAAGATATTTATAGCTGGTCCATAGTCTCCATACGAAGCATTTAAAGTGGAATGAAACCACTGTCATCTAATTTGGTAGTTGACATCAAAGTGAAGGTTCTTAGGTTTTCCAAGGGCAGAGCATGTGGGGTCAGCATGTGCCCATAGCACGACTACCCAAAGGTATGGTAAAAACTACTGCTGTAATTGAATCGTGCAGTGCACAAGACAGTGTTTATGGAAGGGATGATGGACTCCTCAGGCATCCCCACCACGTGCTGCCTTCCGTATAAACCCGCTCCTCTTCCAAGCCAGGCTTTGGGAGCCTGTGACTTTGTGAGGAGGCAGAATTCCCTATTTGCTGTCCCCTTGGGGSCTCTCTGCAGAAAAGGAGAGCTACATGTGAGAAGCCAGCTAGCCAAGCTTCGAATGGGAGCCAAGTGAGGCTTCCGTGCAGTTTCACAGCTGCGTCCTTGATCACAGCTTTGTGCTGCCAGCGCGCTGAACTCTCCCTCGCTTCTATGACCGCTAAGAAACAGAGAAGTATGGAAGCTGACATCTAAATCTGCTGAGATTAATTTTCTTTTCTCCCCAGGGAATCACAGTGGCTAATTCTAAAACCAGAGAAAAGTAACTTAACATAATTTTTCAAATTGTTACTCACAACCTGAAAAGTAATGACAAGTGGCACCTTTCATTTTTCACTTCCGCTTGAACACATGAGTAAATCTCCACCTCAGATTAAAACAGAGAAGGCACAGAATAAGGGAAAATTGCGGGAGAAAATTGAATTTAACTTCCCATTAACATGGCCTGATACAGCCCATGCTACTAGTCAGGGGCAAGGAAAAGATGACCTGGCTTCTTAGGTACTGTCCTGTCTTATTACCAAGTACTGTCCTGTGTTATTGCATCTAACCCTAGGCGGAACAGTTGTCTGACTCGTGCCCTTCTCCATCAGAGCTTTCTCACCCTCTCCTTAATAGCACTCTCTCCTCTTAGCTCTCCCTAAGACTGAAATCACGCAAAATTTCTATGAGTATATCTGTTCATAATTAACAAAAATATTTTTAAACCTTGGTTCAGAAGGTTAAACTGTGTTTTCGTGTTTGCATATTCAGGATTTTTTGTGCCGTTAATGGGTGTGTGTTTGTGTATAGGCATGCACACACACATATGCTCTTAGCTAATAAATGCAATTCTGTTCAGACATCTGATGTAATTTAGGGCCAGTAATGACTTCGAAATGATGATGGTGTTATAACTCAATTAAGATGTTTTTAACAAACTGCCTCAAGTGGGCTGCAAACAGCTGCAAAATGCCCACTCAAATCTTCAACAATTGCCGCATTAAATAATAGCACTGTCATATATGTGTTCTCTTTAATGAATGATAAAACGCAGGAGCACACTTAAAATTTTGTTCTTTTGGTTCTGTTTCTCCCACAGACCATCCACGTTGCCATTGTCTGTGCAGGGTACAATGCCAGTCGGGATGTTGTCACACTTGTCAAGTCCGTCTTATTTCACAGGTAAAGGTAGCTTTCTTTTGTTATATGATGTATTTCTGATTATAGCTAAACAGCTCTTGCTACGTTTACCCTTTTGAAAAGAAAATCAGATTCTCTTTACCTGTGTGGGGGATTTTTTTTTTTTTTTTTTTGAAGGATAGAAGCGTGAAATTTATCACCCCTACAAATAGCTCCACCTGACTAAAGATTTCTGCTATAAACACTAAGGATCCAGTGCCCAACAGTTGCATTGTGGGAATAGGGGCTACCCCTACTTGAATTGTAAAGTATCTACCTGTTCATGAATCCTATAAAATAATATGAACAGTATCATACTCATTTAGACTAGTTCTGGTACCAATTTATTGCAGAGGTGTACGACTTGAAAGCMATACACATAAATATACACAGGTTACATGACTATCCCAGCTTCCCATTTAGACCTTTATTTTCCAAGGTAAACCTGTCCCTATAGTCACTATTTTCATAAAGTCAGATTACGTGTTCTGACTTTGACCACTTGGAGCCCCCCACAGGAGCTATCAAGCTGGTTTTAGCACATGGAGCACAGTCAGACCCCAAAGCCTAGATGCATGAATGTCTAATGAAGAGAAGATAGGCAATTCACAGAATTCTCTTAATAAACAGGAGTTCCAGTGAAGTGAAATATTGTTGGACTGTGTACAGGTACATCCTGTTCCTTGTCCCTTGTCCAGTTAGTAAAGTCACTCAGATTTTTTCCAACCGTCATGCAGAAAGTGGGTTAAAATGGGGAACAGAGAGACTAATCAGCTTTACTCAAACAGCACAAATATGCTATAAAATCAATTTAGAGCATGAAGAGTTTGCTAAGATGGTGGTTTCATTACACTACTGTCTATTGAATGATATTTTATAGCAGTGAGGATGAATCTTGTTCACGTCACATGCCGCTATCTTGTTACACATACCTATTCTGGGGCATAAATGTCCCCAGCCTTGCTCCTTATGTTTACCTATGAACCGCTGCCGGAACACTGTTAGCAGTCACTCTGTGCAGTAGTTTTTGTGCAACCTTGCACATTTTACCCATTTTTGATAAGCTCACCTTGTATGGTGTAGTGATTCAGTAAATACTATTTTAAGAGATTGGGCTAGGAGCAGGAAAAACAATGTGTAAATGATTAAACAAATAAACAAAAAATCCAACAGTATAGACTTACCATGTTCTATGTGCACTTTTTAACGATTAAAATCCTGCTAAATTTTAAAATGATGTCATTTTCCAATTAACCTCCGCATTATTCAACATAAACTGCCTTTATATTCCAGGGATGTGGGTTATTTTGCCTATTTTGATTGTTGTTTCTAGCTTTTTTTGTTCTTTTTTTTTTTTTCTTGACGAATGTGCATTTTTATGTCGATATGAGTTCTCCCAGCAATGAGCTTCTTTGTATTTTTTTCTCATAATACTTACCTCCATTTTGAAAAGACTCAAATGCTCAATGTGTTTCCTGATACTTTATAAATAATAGGAATATTGTAACCCAAAATATTAAGTAGTCTCTTTGTATTAAAGGAAATGTCTGTGTTTTGTCTATGGAATAAAGCTGAAAAATAAGCAATTTATAAACAATTTTGCCATAAATAATCTGGAAAAAATACTTAAAAGGATGAAAGCCATACAAAGCAAAGTAACCTGATGGAATCTGCCCTTGTCAAGAACATACTTGCTATTTGGCTAGCAATACTGCACCTCTCAAAGGATTTTCCTTGCTCGGCAGAAGTGATCAAGATAAAGTCCAATACAGCTAATGAAACTTTATTGTAGTCAGTTGCATTCAAGGTAACCTATCTAGCTTGTTTGCTCAAAACATAATTAAAGACAAATTTAAGTCAATTCTTGCCTAGAACTAGCTCTCCTCACTGGGCATTAAAAGATCTGCTAAAATGGGAAGATGTTCTCAGAAAAGAAATAGAGCTTCTTGCAGACATTTCTTACTTCTAGAAAATTCAGGCAATTCATTTGGCTTCTTAAGCATCTATTGATGCTATGGCTGTATGTGCAGAGGTCCATGTCTCAGGAATTCTTTCTCTCCCCCCCTTTTTTTTGGGGGGGGGGCAGGGGGGAGGATGGTTAATGGTGAAGAAGCCTGAATAATAAACCATGAACTTGCCATATTTCCTCAACTGAAAATTATATTTAAGTCTACATTCCTTGCATTGGTTGCCATGAAAACAGTATTGTCTTGGAGACTGGTATGCACTTAAAATAGGGTAATTGGAGAGAAATTTTATTTTAGTTGCTAGGTTCTGTTTGATTGTGGGAAAGAAGGGTGAAGGCAGGTCGTGATACTGCATCCTGAGGAATTAGTTAGGAGAGATGGAGGTGCTTGCTTCACATGGTGGCTACTTCTTGACATCAGTTGGAGGTTCACCTTCTGACTTGAGGGATGTCAGTGAAAACTGGCATGGAAACATCTCTCTTTCTAAATGCTAAMTGCAGGGAATATATGCTGTCTGGCACTGCAAGGAAAAACATTCTGCATGTCTGCAGTGGAACAGAAGCTGACTTGTTCCACCCTAAGCTCTAAGTCAAGGCTACCTAGTTGTCTGCTTGCAGAACCATCACACTCAATCTCAAGTGTATTTTGCACAAAGAGAACAGGCATGCTTCCACATATATTGTCAAAGAGAATATGTTTTTCCTTTTTAGAAGTTTCTGAATGATCAATGTTCAGGCAAACCTGTTGTAGCAGGAGCAGAGTTTGCCTGTAACAAGATGTGTAATTGAAAGAAACTTGTGTAGAAAACACAGTTGTGATTACTTGGCGGGACACAGTGCAGGTTTTCCTCAGGCAACAGTGCCATTACACCTCAGTCCTGCCCTACAACGTTATGAACATAATCTGCTAACTGAACAGCTGGCTCCCCAAAGCAAACACCCTTAATGCCCTTGTCTGCTCCTGCTGTTTTTCATTTGGTGTTCTTTGTAGAGCACTGCTTTCAATGAATCTGTCTGCAATTCACCACAATGTCACACAAGCTTTTATTAGCATTTCCTTCCAATTTAGCAAGTAAAGCATGTTTCAGATGACTATTTCTGTGTGTTTTGATACAAGCAAGTCTCTAGATTGCCTACTTCAATTTGTAGAAAAGTTCTGAGAAAAGGACATTCTATCAGTCTCATCATCCCCTCCAAATGCATTAACTTATTTGTTGTACCCCCAAATTTAAGGTAAGAGTTCAGGACAGAAAGACACAAAACGGTGGGATTGCTGGGTGTGAACTACAGGATTTTGTATTGATGGAGTGTGCTGCATTCTCTTGCATTATTGTACAGCACATACTGCATATTGAACATTTTATCTCTCTCCCGGTCTTCTTTGCCAGGTCTAAAACAGCAAGTTTCAGATTCTAGTCATACCATTAAGTATCGTGAGACCGAGGCAAGCTACTTGTCCAAGCAATCTGAGAAACTATGTCTGTCTTCAGGCTCCAGGGAGCAGAAGGAGGAAGAGGAAGGGAATGGTGTGGTGGATTTCTTATAAGAATACCGTAGTTCAAAAACACATTTCATTCCCGGTGGAACAGGAGCTTGATTTCAGTTTTGTCTTTAGAAAACGCATCTTCGAGCCACAATATCCCAGCAGCTTTTAACACCCAGTTTGACAGAACTGACAGTCTGTTCTCAGGGGGAGATTGAGCAGAGCTGGGATAGCGTGGAGTTTGCAGACTCTGATAAATATGCATTGGAACATCTGCTCAGAGGGAAGCTTTTAGAATGAGCCCTCGGTCCTTGCCTGCAACTTTTCTACTTTCCTGTCTTGGGCACCAGYGTCTGATTATGACAGGTTTTATAAATCTGTTTCAGGGATGAAAAAATTTCTCTCTGAGTCAGTATGATTCTCCCAAGCTCATATTGTGCTCTGGGCACAGCTGGAGTTTCATTTTCCCAAGGCAAAAAAAATGAACACCAGAAATTAAAAATTTGGGGTAATTTGGACAAGACTATATATATTCTTCCCCAAATTCTGCAATTCCCTCAATTCCTTTTCAGAATTAACAGTGTCCTGTGGCTTGATACTTTCATTGGAAAATCTGCAACTATAAGGCCAAGTTATTTTCAATGTTTTCTAAAAATTATAAAGCTTGGAGTGCCTCAGAAGAAGCTAAAGAAGCCCATAAGTTATAGCTTCATATTGTAAAGGTCATTCCTGTATTAATTTAGGTAACTCTTAACTTGAGTTAACCATGTTACACTATGTTACATTAGGGAAATTATTAAACATACTAAAAAACATGTTACATTAGGGAATGAAGAAGTGCTAAAAATGAACAATTATAAAATGAGAGGTCAATGTGAGAATCTGAAAAATTGACTTATCCTTCTTGCTATCTGCTATTGCCTTTCCAGTGTAAAGGCATCTGTATCCCAGCAGAAAAGTGTTTTTTGATTTTTTTTAGCCCACCCAGTTTGGGAAAGCTTTGTCAATTCTAGAGGTGTATACTGCCGCTATCCTAAAGCAAAAGTAGCATGGCAATGGTGCCAAAGGGGYTGTAGAATAAATGAAGTCAAAGTCAACTACACAAATGCTTTCTTTTATGAAGTTGCYTCTTGGCTTTAAGGTTCAGAAGCTAAAATCAAGCATATATCTTAAGTACTTTCAAGGTTAAGACTTCAAACAATATTACAAGGTTTTTTTTTTTTTCTTGGAAGGAGTGGAATAAGATACAAAACAAAAGAAAATATAAATTAAATAAAAAGGGTGACATGGAGATTTCAAGTAGGAGTCACAAGTCAACTCTGGCTGGTAATTAAAGCTTATGTAATCTAATAGCTGTATTCCATGGAGACCACTTTGCTTTAATGGAAATAATTTGAGATTTTAAAACCTTTGTCATTATTTCCATCCCTTTTAATGTGTTAGTCTGTTTTTGGGAAGATTGTTCTGGCAAAAGCTGTAATGTATGATCCAGTTTCTCACTACTATATGTGCATTAATAATGCATCCTTCTTTATTTCTACATATYCTAAAATGCAGACATAAAAAGAAAGAAATGTTAAAAAAAATTAACCATGAAGTCTTTAGTTGATTTCCACAGTGGTTCTATAGGTTGACAAGAAGCAAGATCTATGAATGAGGCAGCTTGCACCTCTTTAAGATTTCTCCAATAGTTTGGGGAGTGTTTAATCAATTCTGAATGTGAGGAGGTATGAAGAGTCTTTAGTGAGTTTCCCATTGAAATTCTCCCCATATGAGAAAGGGATTGGCATACAGGTATTGGAAAGACTTTTTTTTCCAAGCTGCCTTTTATAGTTTCTGTTTGAAGTTCTTGTAACCATTTGTTACAGATATAAAAAGTATTACCTTGTTGTGCTTCCCTTAATAAGGTATAGATTTTGGAAATAACCCCCCTAGGCTCCTGACCTTTTTATATTCTTAGAAAATAAAATTCTTCTGTTGCAAAGAGAGAATCATGCAACCAAGCAGCTGCTTTTTGAATTGCTAACAATTGAGCTATGGAATAATAATACAGAAGGGAAGAGTGAATCTTGGTTTTCAATTGTAGATTTTTATATTTAATTCTGTGGCAATGGCTATTCCAAAAGAATAGGTCAGAAACGCTTAAGCAGATCAAAACTTTGGTGAGGAGTAAGAAGTTTTAGAAATGTAAAAATAAAACATTGTTATAAAAATTCTACAGAAATGAGTAACTTGGGATAGGTTCCAAAATTCATAGCCCATTTTTTTTTWWWWWAAATACTGACTTCTGTTCATTTTAGTATACCATTTAGTACCACAGCAATTCTGAAAATGAGAGCATCCAGTTAAGTTCCTACATTTAGGCCTAAGAGTCTATACTGAAGAATTTATGCTTGAAAATCTTGACCAGAATCTCTTTTTATTTACTTTTGAGAAAAGCCATTTAAGGAAATCTATGTAAATATGTATTACMTATAGTATACTTAATCAAACAATGGTTTGTTTTTAGGATAAGTAGAAACACTATATGAATATTTGTAATTTTTCTAAATTGAGTGGTGAAACATTGAGTTTCTATGGAAAATGTCCACATTTTGAAATTCCTGTCTTTCATGTTATTATTAACATGTCAGCATTTTACATGTAGCAGAAACTGTGAAAAGTTGTATTTGGTAAAAATTTAGATGTTTAAAATCTTTGAGGTAAAGGAATGAAGGTGGTTGTCTGGACTATTCTGTGGCTATTTCATGCATGATCTCTTTCTAATATTTCATGCATGATCTCTTTCTAGAATTTCAGGACCATCTACTCTGGAAACAAGTACGCTAGAAGCCTTGCCTCCAAAACTTGAAAATTCACACAACCCCTTTTTTTAAAAAAATCTATTAATCTTTTAGAAGTAGTTTATCAAAATTGTCATCTTCTGTCCTCTGCTGTTCCATACAGCTTAATATACCGACATCACCACTAGCATTGTATTTTCTAGCAGTACATTATGTGTTGTAAACAATTTCTGCTACAAGTGATTCATTTGCTCACATGRCATGTCCAATGCAGAATGAGTTGTAAGGCATAATGTTCACATTAAGAATAAACACAACAGACAGCTGTGCTTTCAGTTGCTTAATGCAGGTGAAGTCAAAGTTCATTTCCCATTAGCAGTGGGAAAAGTTGTTGGTGGTTCATTCCAGGTTCCCTTCAGCCCATACAAGCTRTCCTGCACCGGAGTTCTGAGGCTCTGCAGACTGGAAAGGTCCTGTTGGGTTATCACATCTATGCCTCGTTATTGCAGGAAACCACAGCATACAGATCTTCTTCTTAACTCTTACCTACTTTGATAATTCACTCAAACTCCTCTAGCAAACTTCACTGTCTTCAGTTGATAGTTMAGATCTTCAGGAGCCTTTTCCCCGAAATTTGTATCCAAGGGAGAGGTTCTCCAACTTTCTTCTGAAATACAGGTTTCTCTCCCTCTCTTCCCTGGATTCCTTAAACTGTAGCTGCTAAATGCATCTGAAGGATAGTTGTCCACCTCGGTGTCCCTTAACTTAGAGTAGGAGCAATACAGTTTGTTTTCATTTTTATGAACCTTGTCTCCCAAAATGTCTCTGTCCTCAAAAGAAACTAGCYTGCTGGAGTATGGAACAGTTTTATTGGCTCCAAATGGTACAGCAAAAGGTCCAAGTGTAATGAAATGTAGTTTTTAGGGGAGTCCTTCACACTGTTGTTYGTTGTCACCTCTAATTCTCACATCCAGTGACTCAGTCATGTTGACAAATGATCAAGGGGAAAGAAGATATCTTAAACCATTAACTCTTGCAGTGCTTGCTGATTGATCTTCAGGCTTCTGCACGTGTTTCATAAACACTTTGAAACAATCTGTGTCTTTAAGGTTTAGCATACAGCACATACCATAATGCATAAAAGATGTCACCTGTGTGTTTGCCAGCATTAATACTTTCAGAAGATCTTCCAGGTCTTAGGCTGTGCTCTGTTCCCTTCTAGTACCACACTCGAAAACCACAATCCACATAACTAAAATCTCTTTTAGAGTAAGATTAGAGTAAGATTTTCTGTGGCCAGTACATATTTAGTTGTAGATGACAGTAGGTCACTGTTTGGTTTTAGAGAGATATTTTTGTAAGTGTTAATTTTCTGCTTTGTGTCTTGACATATACTTCCCTGCCGACTGAACCTTTAACATAATGTTAACAACGTGAAAGATATTTCTGTGTAGGAGTACAGCTACTCTTTTTTTTTTTTTTTTTTTTTTTTTTTTTTTTTTNCCCCAGTAGGAGCTAAACTAAAGAAAATATCACCCACTTGCTCCCATTTAAGTTTCACATCCCCTGGGTCATGTCCTGGGATAAGTACAAACTGCTACTAAAAATCTGAGTGTCTTGATATCAGATTTTTTTTTCACCTTATTATATTTTATCTCCAAATATTTGGTATCAATTCCCTCCAACTAAAAGATGATGTAAAAGAGTGTGTAGATAAATCACCGTGAAGAGAATACGTTGGAAGACAGCTGGGAAATAGCCCTAAACACAATACCAGGCTCAACCCTGGCTAAGCAGAGGGACCTATATGGAATGTATATGCTGGTATCCTACACATATTTGCGTTCAGATACTGCCAGTACCCAGATCCACCACTTTTGTACTTTTGTTCCTCCTGGCCTTTCTCAGCTAACGAAATGCATTTCCTGATCACTGCTATTCCCTCTCCCTCCTTTTTTTTTTTTTTTTTTTTTTTTTTTTTTTTTTTGGCAACGTGCCTGGTTACTGCGGAATCTGCATGAGCCGGGATGTCCTCTCCTGCTCTCCTGCTGGGTGGGTGCAGCAGACGGAGCTGTTGTGATCCCTTTGGGCTTGTAAGGGGACACTGCAACTGAGCAACTGACAGCCTGCAGCATCCCCTCTCCCTTGCCCGTTCCAGATCATGCTGGAGATTAAAAAAGCCTTTGTCTCTTTGGAAAGGACATTGTGCCAAGTATGTTGAATATATTGTTGAACTCAAATCAGTTGCCGTTGTGGTGGTTAACCCACACATAAGTCTTCTAGCCTGCCCTTTTTCTGCTTTTCCTACAAGTGTGTAACTTGAACCTCTTGCAACCCATAGAACAGCTTCACTAAGATCACTGGGAACTGAGTTTGATGTCAGGTGCAGTATTTCTAACACTGCAAAATCAGGGCACACATTGCTTATTGTTATTACAACAATCTCCTTCTTTTGCCAAGAGATGTATTATGATACTATAAAACATTATATGTACTTTTATGTTTTCTTGTGAACTTTATTTAGTGAGAAAGAGCATCACTCTTTAAAGCAGAAGGGAATAGCGTTAAGGAGAAAAGCACATATTGTTCATTAAGGCAGGAAATGGAGAAAGAAACAATCTTGATTTTTTGGGTCGAACCCAAAAGYATAATGGAAGTGGCCTAATGGAATGGAAGTGGAATGGCCTAAACTGGCATAGATTTCTTTTCTTTTAGTTCATAGAGCACAATGTAGTAGCATCAGTCATCTTCACCTTAACCAGTGTCTAAAGCTAAATGCTCTTCTGTTTTAGATGAAAAATACCAGATGACAAGTACACCCATTTTCCCTTATAAATTTCACAGAAATGAGACTCCACTATTCCTCCCTAGGGATCAACGGAAGGTTGAGCCAATGCTAAAGGCTAAATGGACCATCTGTCTTCTTCCTGGCTTTTGTAAACTCCTGTCCTTCTCTTTTTATTGTAAGAGCTACTAAGCTAGGGATAAACATGGAAGACTCCCTTTTTATTACAGATCATAACCAGGATCTACTGGGAGGTTTTCATACTCCTACTACAGAAGTTAAATAAAGATCAGACTGTTGCTTACCCTCCCTTAAAGAGAGAAGAAAGTATAAGTGATTTAAACTTAGTGTTGGTAATAGCAAAGCTCATATTCTTACAGAAAAATCTATGTTTTGTCAAACCTTTCCACTCTTGTTGATATTGTCTAATTACTCACCCTGTTTCAGAGCRTTGGACTTAGCCCAAGTCTTACAAGTATAGACATGAAATCTGGTGTTTTAATATAAAATACTTTCTTTCTCCTGTTTTTATTCAGCCTTCACTCCCTCTTAGAAACAAGGATGTGGGGCGATTTAGAGTCTCCAGTCACTTTCTTTCTTAAAGCTGTTTTTTATTCTGCTAGCTGGAAGATACTAACTCCTTTGGAACACTTTGCTATAGATTCCTGTAGATTTCCTCAAGCAAACTTGAGTTGTTGATATCTCAAGTTTGCTCTTTAAGGGTGGTATATGTAAAATCAGTGGTCCTGGAATGTCACCTCATTTAGGAGATTATTTTTGAAACTTCTCCACCACCCCCCTTCTCYATAGACAACTGTTTCTACCACAGAGATAAATTACCAGGCTGACCTAGAAAACTGGAAGCAATCACTTTCACAGCTCACGTCCCCAAAGGCGGATTAACTTGGCTGTCTTTTAAAGACCCARGAGAAGAGACCAGGTCCTGAGCTATTATAAATCATCACATTCCAATGAAGTCAAAAGAACTATATCCAGAAACTGGTACAGTGTTTCTACTATTGTCAAGTTTCTTGTAACACTGCTCCAACATCTTGGCCACGAAAGTAGACTTCCACCAGACACAYTGTACATTTTATCCTGTGACATTAGACACAGTTAAAAATTTGTAATTTCTGATGTTGTTTTCAATAATTCCTTTCTCTCCCTTCTTGTATCAGGCGAAACCCACTCCACTTCCACCTCATTGCAGATGCAATTGCCAAACAGATCCTGGCAACTCTGTTCCAGACATGGATGGTCCCTGCTGTGCGCATAGACTTCTACGATGCAGATGAGCTCAAGGTAAAGAACGACAAAACATATGTTTCTCATGCACTTCTGGTTTCACATTACTCCTTTTTATTCACCTGTCTGAATTTGAATGGAGAACATTACATTCTCCCTGTTTAAAAATAATTCTAACCCACATGATTGTGCCCTTAGTAAAATGTAACTGAAAGATATGGATTTTCTAAAATCAGTGCAGTTTCTGTGTTTATGAAATATATTCTTCAGCAGCTTAGAATTTTGCCTGCTGTCAAGAGGACTCTGGTTGCACAGGTTGTATTGCATTTGATCTCATTATGTTTTACTAGGGATGCTTCTTTCTAGTAACACTGATGGAATCTTAAGTATCTTGTTCAATAAACCTAAGGTTGCTACTGAAAACAGCCTCCTTGCCTTCCTTAAGCATGGACATGTACCACTATAAGTAACACACACACACTGAAGAGCTATTCAGTATTAAATTTATAAATCGCTACCTGCTTTATCTGGATAGCCTTTCAAAAGGAAGGACTGGAAGAAAGAAAAGTTCCATGAGAAAAAAATACTCAACGCATGAAGTAATTATCTTTTCATAGAGTTGGAAACTTTAAATTAGATCACAGGAGCATAGCACTGCATTTCAAAACTGCGCATTTTTTGCTGTGAAGGTAGAGTGAAGTATTCAAATTTTAGCATTTAGAATTGGTGGCAGTAGTTTATATAGCATAAATATGAACATCCCAAAACCAGGAAAAAAACAAAAATTAGCAAATTGCTGTTCTAATTGAGGTAAATTCAAAGTACACCACTTGGTATAATCTTGAGTACAAAATTTTGTAGAAAGAGATGGTAAAGAGGAAAAATGATCCTTGAGAAAAATATTTCATTCGTAGCTATTTTTATTGTTTTACTGATCCTCCTACGTGAAGCAATAAGAAGCTATTAACCTAATTAGGTAGATATTTTCCTTCGCTTCTTTATAGCTTTAAAGGAGGTTTGTTCTTGTAAGTCTTGTACATGTCTATATTAGATGAGCCTTTTGTAAACTGTAAGGTTTTCACAGTGCTTAATTAGCCTCTCAGTTGGGCGATGCAAACTTGTTACTGTCTTCCTTCTGGTCATTTGGGTACGGAACAATCTACGTGAGTAGACAAATATTAAGTATTATTTAGTAACCAGGAGACCTTACTTCAGTGATACCCAACTTGCTGCTTTTTAGGCAGCAATATTAATCTTGTGCAGACAAAATGCTATAGCAAAAAGTCTTGTTTTCCCCTCCCTCCTGACCCAGCTTGACACCTCTCACTCGACAGTGTCACCTTGCACGTAACCCAGAGGCTTTAGATTGGGAACCACTCTCTGGATATAGATATTGATGTACAAGYACATCCTTCCAGATCTACCATTCCTAGAGTTCATCATACTATATACCAAGCAATTCCCCTTATTTCAGTGGCCAAAAAAACTGCATATAAAATAGTACCCAGCATAGGTGAATGCAACAGATCAAGGCCAAATTACAGCAGAGAGTTGTAAGTATAAATAGAGTTTTAAAAAGCTATCTATAATACTGACTCATATCCACATCCTTCTGCAAATTTTAGCAAAGAACACAGAGGAACTGTTTGGAAACAGCTGTAGAAACTCACTTCTTCTGTCCATTGAATACTCTCTAGAGAAGATATTTTGCTGGTTGTGATTGTTTTGCTTTTTTTTTTTTCAGTTGTACTCGCAAGAGCTATATTAGCCTGTCCATTGTTAGGAAAACAGATCTGATACTGGAAAGTCTTACTAAAATTTCTACTTTTCACAAAAGTAATTTATGGATCCAGTGTTACAGTATATACCATGTTCAATTTTAATGACCCTCTATAGTTCTTTTCTAATTTTGTTGATACCAGTGACTGAAATTTAAAAAGGTTTAATCTGAACAGATGTTTGGGGATTTTCTGTTTAGTTTTCATTCACATTTGGAACACATTTTAGAAATTGCATACATTTTTGAAAACATTTCATGTTTGTCTCTCTCTCTCTTTGCATAAAGTATGGATTTCCAGCCCCTCACTTCCTAATGCAGCAGGAGCTGGCATGTTCATTTAAGCCCCTAAATCCTGGGAAAAATCCTGCCCCTACTCTGCCAGTGGACAGGAACACATGATATTGATCGTCCATAAATAATATGAATACTGACTTATTTTCAAGAATTCAGGCAACATTTCCCACTAGATTACTAACTTTTTAGAAGGCAGAATTTGGAGACTGTCATGTTTGGCAATATTCTTTAGCATTTCCCAGAGTTCTTAAAACGCATGCTGTTTAGCTTATTGTTACAGTAATCAGCATCTTGAGAAAAAAAGGCAGCGAAAATAGGCTACTCAGTAGGTGACATCTCCATGCAGCAAATAAGAATGGAAGACTGTCATTACAAGAAGGGGAAGACAATGCTACAGATTATCCCAGATTTTCTACTACCAGCAAACTAACATACCTACTTTCAGTCTGCTGGTCAGAACTAAGCACATTAGAAGATTTTTTTTTTTAATTTAGAGAAGACTGCTTTCTTTTGTGAGATGTCACAGCTGCTCATGATCATCCTCCACCACTTAGAGGCCTGTTCATTTTCTCCCTCAGGGTGGGTGCTGCCAAGCTAATACCAGCCTGTTTGGAAGAGGTATGGAGTAAGAAGCATGGAGTAAGAAGTAGGACCAGGGAAATGTCTATTTTACTTGAGGGACAGGATAGGAGATGAGGATTAGGAGAAGAACCAGCTGTGCAGCAGAGCCAAGGCATCRGTGTTTCCAAGAGAAAGGTCAGCCGTGATTGTCACGGTAGTTTCTGGGTGCATTTCTTCTAAACAATTTGGTGATTATAGTAGCCAGTTCTACTAAGATGTTTGTAGCCACCTCCAACATAACCTAACTTCCCTCCTCATTGCCTTGTGACTAACCACACAGGAGATCTGCTTAAAAGCAGTTATTCTAGAAGCATATAGCAGTAGATAGCAAAACCCATTATATTAGTGCATTGACCAGTAGTGTTAAATTCAGTGGGAGAGTAAATCTTATCATGGCAGTGATATTCTTTTTGCGAAGTAGGTTGAGCRATGCACCTAAAACAATACCAGCAAAACACTGATCTTGAAAAGCCATTGCAGCTGTGATTTGCATATATCAAGCTGCAGGATATTGTGGTTTTCAGTTCAGCCTTAATGTGAAGAAGAGATGAAGATGTGGAACACGTTAGACTTTGGTGTTTCAGCACTTCATATGGAAGTCCATGTCAATTCAGTCATAGKGACATGCAGACATTAAACCTACTGTGATCAACACTGGCCCAGAGCAGAAGTAGTAGCTGATAAAGCAGTGCTGACTATGTCATGTGTGGAATACAGATGAGGCAAGTTTGTTTTCTCAGATGTTTCCTGACAGGCTGCTGACAACATCAGGTGAACTGAGAGAAGGAACAGTTATCTTCCCTGCTGTGTGTAAATGTTGATGGCCCAGATAAATGTAGTTTTGTCATCACTAGTAAAGTAGAAAAGCCATGTCCTTTAAATACTTCAGACCACAAGAATGTTRCATTTGGTCTATGAACTGGAAGGTAGAAATGGTGAATGGGTTTTTGCAATAAATGAGCATTTGACCTGAAAGAGAAATGTGAAAAGTTCAGTATTTCWCTGCTAATGGAAAATATTCCACCTTTTTTTCATTCCCCAAACGAATAGACTAGTTCTCACTACCAATGCTGCCATATATGAGTTTCATATGAGAAATGTCTGTATAGTCTGTACACTCGGTCAAAATCAATGGCGTGATCCAGAGGGCAAAATTAATCTGGGATAAATTGTGGAATCAGTATCATCTAACTTTAGGCATTTACTTTAGGATGAGATGAATCACTCCTTAGTGAGTTTCTCTTTTTTTTTTTTTTTTTTTTTTTTTTCCATTCAAGCCGTGAAAGCACTTCACTAAGTCAGACATTGGCATTATTTGTTCAGATAGATACATGGCAAGGGCTATGAAATTTAAGTATGAAAATCAGGTTTGTTCTTCAGTCATCGTAGTGTATCTGGGTCTTAGGGTTGTGCTTACTCTATGTGCATACCCTTGGCACTTACTAATTCCCTGGATGGTTCTGGAACTCTGGATGAGCAGATTTGACTTGAGACTATGGGTCAAATTGAAAGCAGATGGTTGATGATTGACTGGCAAGCCACCTGCACACTTGCCTGCTTGTTACAGGAGCTCTCCCAGTGGGAATTTCAGGCAGTTCTAGAGGTTTCCCCAGGCAGCTCTTCTGTGCCTAGACCAATTTGTGTATGTAAATGTTTTGATTAACATCTTTGTGGAGAATTTTGTTGTCCCAGAGATTCCCAGAGATTCCCTGTTGCAAAATARTCAATTCTTCATAGGTAAGACACTTGTAAATAGTCAATAGAAACTGTTCCTACAGATGTAGGACAGTCTTATGTGCATATTTATCATGGCCAGGAGATACTTTTTATGTAGCTCAGCATAATATATATTGATACATCATGGATTTACTGGGGGCAGGATCACAGGCCAGCTTGTAAGGACTGTGCAGAACAACATTTCAGGGTGTCTCAACAAATTCAGCTAAGATGTCTCTGCAAGAACTGCTGCAATGCAGACTCCCTTCAGCACCTACACAGCATCCAGTTGCATTGATTAAGAGATTGGATTGAAACCATAAGAGTTACCGTAAGCTAAAATCCCAATAATAGTTTAGGGTTTTTTTTTTAATAAACACTCATTTCATGAGTGTGTGCAACAGATGGCACTAACATCAAATACGGTAGCCATCCCATTATTTTTGTTAGCAGTGGAAGCTTTCCCAGCGTTGATAGCATTGATGGGGCTCTAACTTTCATATGTGGCCATGAATCCACCTTGTTCGATCAAGTCTTTCCAACAGAACTGCAGAAAACCTAATGCTGAGTATGGGAAGGAGGGATTGATTGAGAGGAGGGAATAAATTCCATCTCCACGTGAGGAAGAACTTCTTCCCTGTGAGGGTGACAGAGCCCTGGCACAGGCTGCTCAGGGAGGTTGTGGAGTCTCCTTCTCTGGAGATCTTCCAAACCCGCCTGGATGCCGCCCTGTGCCCCGTGCTCTGGGTGTCCCTGCTGGAGCAGGGGGTTGGACTAGATGATCTCTAGAGCTGCMTTCTAGCCTCAGCCATTCTGGGATTCTGTGATTCTGTGATATCTGAGGAACAGCTTGTTAGCATTAAATGAAGAGGGCAATGATAACGATATCGATTAAGCGTCAAATAACAAAATGGACTGGCATGCCTCAGTGTTCCACAATACTCCTTCCCTAGCAGTTGCACTGGGTATTGCAGAGGTATTCATCCAGAAGAGTATTTTCACAGGACCAGTAACTGTCTACTGACTATCATTGATTACAATAATTACACTGTATTTGCATTGCACTGCATGCAGATTATGTAATGTTTAAAGGCAATACATGATTGTTTGTTTGGTAATTATTTCATTTTGTGCCTCAGAGGCAGACATACAAAGTCATAAACCAGACATACATTTCTTTTCCTCCTCTATTTTCTACTTTATACTTATTATTAATGCAGTASAGGATGGGAAACACAGCATCTGCTTATGTTGACACTAAAGTATATAGGAGTAGGTATTTAATTACAGCATCTTTACAGCATTATGCTTTTGGTTGCATTTCGTCCTATTATGGTATGTTTGCAATTCTTCTGCATTTCACCAGCCTTAGATCTTTTTGTGAATTTTTTATTGTATATGTCAGTGAAATAAAACACATCATAGATTACTGCTGTTTTTGCTGCCCTTTCCCTTTCATTAAAGAATAATCAAAATAGAGAAAATATGAATTGCAGTTTAAAAAACAAAGCTTGTAAACTAAACATTGTACAGATTTGCATAGCTCGCATGATACAGTTTTAGCCTGAATTTACTTCTTCCTACATTAAGATTCAGATTTTTTTTTGCATTTCCTGATGAWCGTAATAAATGTTAGAGTCTCAAAATATCAGATAATAAGATATGCTTGTGGTTGTGACACAAAACTACCATGCTAAGAACTGTGTGATGTTAACCTTTCTCTGCCCATGGTTTTTGGTGCTAATGGCTAGATATTAACAAACCAATTTTTGTAAGCCAAGATATTTCCTATCAAAATGGTTGGGAGGAAATGAGTATCCACCAAGTAACAAATGGTAATCCAAACTCCCCAGCACAGGGGAACCTTTGTAGTGCGGTCAAAACCTATTCATACAGACTGAGTAGCCTAAGTACTGCTTCCTCTGATCACCTGATTTCTGTTTTGCACACACACACACACACAAAAAAAAAAAAAAAGCAGAGTTGTGAATTAAAATAGAAGCGTTTTCCATTATTATTCAAGCCCAGAATATGAAAAAAAATAATTTTACATAAATTCTTAATTTTGTGCCTCTTCAAAATATTCCATGGCTAAAGGATGCTCCATCTAGTTCTGTAGAAGTTAGAGTTGTTGGTAGGAAATCTGTCATGGGAATGACAGCCCTGGCTGCTCTTACAGACTTCCAGCAGTTGTTCTGTGCTTAGTGATGCGTCTTTTTTTCTCATCATTGACTTTGACTATAAAGTTAGATAAGATGCCAAAATGGGAGTGTTTTGCAGTAGGGTTTTTTTGTGTTATTTCTCCTAAGATTTACAGGTGTTGTCCATTAATTTAAGACTAGAAATTCTAAGAGACTAGTACCCTGGGATGAAGCCCAGTGCAATTCAAGAAGGTGCAATATTTCCAGGGCCTCTCTCAAGAGGACTCTGCTCACTATGTTATTTTACGCAGTGCTTCTGCTGTGTATTTCAAGGTGAATTCTGAAGTCTCCAAACTAATTTTGGATAGCTACCTATGTGACAATTTAAACTAGATATTTCAGACGAATCCCTGGCTTTATAAATCCCGTTTCATTTCCATGATGGTTTTAGTGTCTTGGAATCTCTGTAGTTATTTAGTTTTGTGACTTATCTTTAACAGTTGTTAGCTTCTACCTGTTTCTTGATACATAAGGAGAAAGCAATATAATCATTTTGATTCTTCTGTGCCACTGGCAACTGTTCTTTGTCAAGTGATATCTTTGTGATACTTTGTGAAGTATCTTTGTGATACCTACAGTGAGGAATAAGTTGCCAGCTCTCTTCCACTGCCATCACCAAAATCTGTTTGCCTGTTTGGCTTCTATAACATCACTTWCTGTAGCAATGTGTGTGGCACCTCCAAGGACAGGAGTTTTAGCAGAGGATGAAAAAAGATAAATGACCTCACATGATGTTTTCCAAAGATGATCTGTTTTACTAAAATTATCCATTGTGCTCTGGAAAAAAAAAAAGTTAAAAAACAAATTGCCTCAGACTGGCTGCTGCCTGTTGTGGCTCTTGCTTGTACTATATTTGCTCAGTATGGCATCTGCCTTCTCTAAGCTGCTTTTCCCATCTCTGGCAKTTGCAAGCTATAATGTGTGTCTCCCATAGCACTGGGATTCAAGCTGATTTGGAGTTTGTGTACCTGCTCTCAAGGGGGACCCAAAAGGTAAAGTGATGTCTAGGTCTCTTCCATTCAGCAAGGAGGAAAAAATCTGAGCAGTGTTAATCTGCTGATAATTTTCTTATACACTGTTCCATTGCTTACAGTCTGACCCTTTTCCATAGTTGAATGTGTTCTATTATTTTTTATGACAAGTAAAGCCTTCATAAAATGGTACCAGTACGATTGTTTCACTCAGCAATTTACGATCTTTCCTCATCTTATCTATCTGACTGCATTTCATATCTGATAATCCTTAGGTGAAGTTTAAGTTCACAAGGAGTTAAGAGTGACACCAGTGGCCTTAGCTAACCTCATACCAAAAGTTTCAAGGATAAGTGATATATGGCTGCTAAGTAAAGACTTCCTTTAAACACCACTTGTGCAACTTCACTGTTAACTGAAATAGTATTTGACCAATATTTAACCAGAACATAGGGCAGAAGCTATTCCTGTGACACTAAAATCAAGTTCAATATTCCATACTTTGGAAGAGCTCAACTTTCTCAGTTATGTCTTTATTCTCTTCAATGTTTCTCTACTTAGTTCTGTATTTTTTGAGAGACATCGTATCTCTTTCTAGTGAGAAAAATGAAACTTTTTTCTGCTTCAGCCAGTGCTTCTTATACTGGGATATTGTTAGTGTGGCTTGCTTGTAATTGTAATACATTCCATTCTTTATTATCCTTCTTATGCCCAGTGCACCTTTTTAATTTAGGAGCATGGATACTCACTATTGGAGAAAAGAACATTTCTTCATGTATTCTTTATTCTCTTGAAGCAATAATTACAGTATAATAGGTCCCCCCAAAAGTAGAAACTGCATAAATATAGTATAAATATAGTATAGTATAGAGTATGTTGATTTGTTGGTGAGATGTTGAGTGCCAGCTAGTCATTTCCTTCTGAACAGCAGCATCCTCCTTGTTTTTTTTTTTTTTTACTTTTATGTTTATTTACCAAGTTTTAACCTCACATTAGGATTTCAGAGATGTGTATATAAGCTACATTCATTCCTTGTATCAGGAACTTCTGCAACTCTTTGCACAGAGGTACATTCTGTCTTGTATGTGATACAAACACATGTCTTGTTTGTGATACAAACAGGAGTAGATTTTTGGTTCTTAAATGAGCAGGAAGTCTTTTTCTCAATCTCAATATGCATAGTAATTGGTATTTTAGACTTGCAGTTTTCTAACAGACATTATTTAGTTAATGCTASTTACTAACTGTTTTGCCTTTTTTCATTATCCCCTTTTCCCCCCAGAAAAAAAAACCCAAACCTCTTGCCAAAAATCCCATTRAGAAAAAATCCCACTTTAGATGCATTTCTGTGACTGAGGGAGGCTATTGTCAACCCAACATAACACACATTTATACAGGAGGCAGTGTTGTTCTTTATTCTGCCCAATGTGTTATGATGACACACTTGTTTAGCATTTTACCATCATGTGAAATACAGATTAGATGTCTTTGGACTTTCACCTCAAGAGCCACATGGAAATTTTGCCAGAACATGTAATGACTGCAGCTGATGTGCACGTATTTGCATGCTTGCTGAAAACAAAAACTGGCAATTTTCATGGATTTATATCTTCCCCAGTGGATTGATACAAAGTGCTGGTTGATTGAGTTCACTAGCAATTAAACATGCAGTAGATCTTTCTTATCTTTCCACACGGGTGAAGGTAGAAGGGCAGCCATGAGTTTGCTTTTGACCACTGGCCCAGTTCTAGCCAGGTCTGCCTGTGTGTCAGCTCCTGGCAGGAAGCTTTGGCTTCCTGCCGTTCTATCTAGCCCAGCTCCCTTGTGTCTCTTTTCACTCATTCGCTGCCAGAAAGGAAAGAAGAAAAAAAATGCTTCGTCTTATCATGTGGGTAGGACCTGCACTTTGGCCTTTCCTGGAGAAGTGGCACTGGGAGGCTGTTAGTTGGTTTATTCTCTGACCCCAACGTTGACTCCCTCTATCAGACCACTGCATCTGGTGGGTCCTCAACCTTTGACTGCCATGCTGTAAAACAGCTGAGAGCTGAGGCCAAAAGGCCCCAAAGGAGCAAGAAACGGAGCTAATCGAGACTGGCCCCTCTTTCTATCCTCCACCCTCATTTTGCACAAAGGAAGGAATAAAAACAGAGTTGTCCGGATTTTGGAGATAGCATGAAACAGTGAAGAGAATGCCTCAGGTCATTTGTTTTCTAAGCAAGCCGTAAGTCTGAGTGTCTTTTCACGTAAATAGCAGAGACAAAAGTAAGAAAGAAAAAAACCTACTATTTTATATAATAGTCTGCAGTTTTATCCATTTAAAGCATGTTAGTTCAGACATGGAGCATGGCCTAACTCTTGGCATCCTCAGTTAGTTTTGTTATTGAAGAACTTGGTACTGTAAAAGCATTCTTAAATCACATTTTCTGCACTTGCTTACCGTGTGTACTGTTGAGAGATTTCTGAAGAAAAAAACAAGCGTCACCCAGACTGGGTTACAGACTGTTTAGAAAAGAGAGGAGAATTCGTTTGCATTTCTTCTACTTCACTGTATGCTGATGCTGATTTGAGAGGTTTTGTTTGTTCTGCCTTTTTCATATCTAATCTTCCTTTCCAGTTGTGGCTTAGTCCATCATTTCTGCATTTGCTCTCCATTACCGTGGACCCAGAAGTTCAGATAATCATCCATTTCTATCTCAACCTTTTCACTCACTGCTATTTGTGTCCAGACTTGTTGCATGTATGTGTGGAAGATATCATCTGTTCATAAAGCAAGAGATGAAGAAGAATTCCATTAAAGTGACTAGTACGTTTATGATGAGTAAGAAMAACAGCAGCAAAGGCCATCAGAAATAGAAAAAAATTTTAGCAAAAATGTATAAATTCCAATCTCCTTGCAGTTTTTCAATGTGATTTTTTTCTTTTTTAAGTAGTCAGGCAGAAGACGTTCGTGAATCTAGAAAAGTTATACAACATTGCTTGATTTATAGTTTCCTTGACAACTATTCATATAAATAGTAAGGACTAGTTATGGGAGACAGTATCAGTATAAGTAAAACCTGTGAGTCACCTGGGAAAAAATAACAGCCAAAGTTAAAGTTAGAGTTTAACATTAACAGAAGGGTCCATTTTAGTTTAAATCACACTTTTCTGTTCATGTTTGCTGGATATTTGATAGGGATGGAGCAAAGACATTGAATTTCCAAAGGTGAAGTGCAAGATTTCTTTTGGCATTTCTACCAAGGAAACTGCTACACAACAGCCATTTTCTTCCTTCTGGGTTCTTTGGACAGTAAGAATTGCCCCCTCTCTCTCTTCTGATTCTTATTTTTCTTAATTAAATGCAAAATCAGATACAGTGTGCTAAAGATAGGCACAAATGTCACAATATTGAATTTTAACTTTCTATTTCTTTTTTTTTTTCTCAAAAACTCAGTTAACCCAGCCCCAGCAATAAAATGTTGAGTTTGATCTCTGAAAAACATCTAAGTAAGAAAGAGAATCAGTCAGATGTCGCTGCCAAGAGTTTAGATACCGTAAGGCATGGGCAAAGTCAGATGGGAACTATACTGGAACTAACCCTGACCTGTGTACGTGCTGCTGGGACTGAGAGTCTGTTTTCAAGATTATGAGAAGAGGCATGGGAAGATTCACAGCAGGAAGAAGCTGTCCCTGTGTGAAACAAAAAAAAAAAAAAAAAAAAAAAAAAAAAGTGATGAGAAAAACACACATTAAGAAAAGTTCTTAACTTATGCTAGCAATGCAATTTTATTTGCCCCTTTTTCTTAAGCTTTATGTTGCAAATTCATTTCTTTTCCTAGACTTAGTAACATGAATGTCGTTAAAAAGCTGACAGTATTTTCCTCCAGGTTAGAAACTGCACAGAAGCTTCAGTTCTTGTGTCCTTACRTTAAATAAGGATCACGTGCTTTTAAGAAGAATCTTATCATTCTCCTTTTCATATTCATAGCAGCAATAAAATGCTAAAAGAGTAATGAAAAAGCTATAGACAAAACTTACCAACTGTGTCTTGGAAGGTATTTGTCCAATCTGATAAAATACATTTTTCTTGTCATCTGATTCATACATCAGTTTCCTGGGCTGTTTCCTATACCTGGACCATTTATAAGAGCTGCCTGATGTTAGAATTTGCATGTTTTTATCTTCCAAGAGAACCCATGAGCTGTGACTTTGGGCACCATATGAATTGCATGGGTTTTCTGCTTATTGGAAGGAATAATTCAGAAGGTTTGTACAGATCTACCAGACTCTACATGATTATATTGTAGCCAGGGAGTTTTGCTATGCTTTTCTTCACCTTATTTTTTAAAAATTCCCGAGTTCAGTACTTACCTGTCTGATACAACCTTCAGAAACATCTTGCCTTTGATAAAGCTAGTGAGAGCAACTGCACACTACAAGCTGTTGGAAATCCAGATCTCCACCAGGTCATTYGCTGCAAAGCCTAATTTCACATTTTGCTTTATTTCTATCGGTATATTCAAGAGGCCAGTATAAGAGAAGAGAGCTTCAGGCTGGAGAGCCTTAGGGAGTCACCATTACTTACAGTCCGCTCTTCCCATTCTCCTCATCCTTTGCTGTCTTCTAACTCCTTGCATTACCTGCTGTRAGTTCCCCCACCATGGCGAACTTGCAACCTTTATGTTTGGGTGGCAGTAGTAACCGGGTAGCATTTGGCCATATTTGATCCCATTTATTAGTCTGCTTCTGAGAGGGATAAATGGAAGTGGCATCCTCTGCCTCCAGGGTTGCAATTTCTCAGCCTGGTGCATCAGGCCAGGCAGTCCGACCTTTAGGATCATGCAGGATATAGAAGCTGGAAATTTGTTTGTGAAAGTCAGCTGAGCAGAAGGGTGAAGGGATATATTTTATTTGGTGTGGGAGGGGAATATTATCTTATTGCTGAGGATTGTTTTGATTGATCTTTCTTCCCCAGCATATCTAGGATGATGCAATGAATATAGTGAGAAATCAATACAGTATTGAAGATTGCTTTTTTTCCAGTGTGAAGTGTTTAAGAACATGCTGCCAAGGAAAACACATCAGCTACACTTTACCCATCTTACCCTGTTAAACAGGAAGCTCTTTCTATAGCTCAGGTACTGCTCCATTGCTGTATTCTGTGAGACAGAGAGGAATTCTTGAAGAATGGGAAGATACATTACTTAATAGGCAAAAAGAAGTTACACAGACTGCAATCTGAATCAGGATAGAATTTCTTCTGATAAGGAGGGAGAAGTCAGATCTGATTAAGTGGAGAAAGGTAGTATTGAAAAAGAAATAAAAGTGTCATTTTTTTGTAGCTTGCTATCTGAAGCTCTGAGTCCTCTGTTTTATGGTGACGTTAGATGCTCTTTCGCCAAGGAGTTCAAGTGGAAAGTCCAAGGAGTACATAGCAAACCAAGTTCTTAGCACTCTGTCAAGCTTGGACCTCTGGTGCATAAGGGTAAAAGTGCAGTCCCACCCAATTTTAGTTTGGATTTCCTCTATAACCTTGAATGTTTCCCCTCCTTTCTGATTTTCCAAGCTAGGTACCATCTTTATCTTCCAGTGTGCATATTTATAACCAGGCAGTAGTGTTAGAGTGAAATAAGCTCTCTTCTCTTGAGCYTCACCTTACTGTTCTATTTATCATAATTTTGATAATGTAGCAAAAAGAAGAGTTAGTGCAACAAAAATCATACTTGAAAACAAGATGTCATGTTAGTACATGTCCTATCCTGACACATAACTTAGAAGTGTACTTTTTCTCCTCAGTCAACCAGAGCCCTTGTCTGGTTCTTTTACACACATACTGTCATCTATCCCCACACGCTACTTCCCACAGGCATCTAAGAGCTATTATCTTTGTCTTTATCCCAATGAGAATAAATAGTTCTCGCTAATAAATGATAAGTAAGACATGTGAGAAAATAGTACCCTAATTTTACATGTACGGTGATGGACTCTGAAGTAGCCATTACYGCTCAGTTAGAAAGCCATGATGTATTGCTAGGTCTGTGAAAAATAATTGAATCAATGCTGTCTAGCAGCCAGAAATTAAAATCAAACATGAGGAATTATTAGGGGAGAAACAGAGACACAGAAACACAAAGAACAGTGTTATAGTGTTATACTATTGTGTAAATATGTGAGGCACCAGATCATAAATACTGCAAGCACTTCTGGTCCCTATGTCTCAAAAAGATTTTTGTAAAACTAAAGATGGAACAGACATGCCAAAAAAAAAAGAAAAAAAAGAAGAAAGAAAAAAAAGACTTATATGGCTGGATCCAGTGTATCAAAAACATAACTCAAGATGACAGATATCCAGCACACCACAAAATGGCATACAGAATATAAATACAGAATAATTGTGTATTGAAGCCTCCAATCCAGAAGCAAATTAAGCTGGTAGATAGATGGAGGCAAACTGGAGTTACAAATAAGCTGTGGAACTCTTTGCTGCAGGATGTAGTGCTTGCTAAAATTCACAGGGCTTCAAAAATCAACTAAATTCATAAAGGAAAAATCTATCAAATGCGATTAATGACAAAGATTCCATCTCTGGATCAGAATATTGCTGCAAATCTTGGGAATAGTTATGGGGAAACTATTGATGTGTAATTTTCCTGTTTTTAGACTCCTCATTGTACAAAATTAGAACTAGGTTGCTGAGCTAGATGGACTTTTGATCTGGTACCAGACAGGCATTCCAAAGTCTTTGGAATTCTGTCCATCTATTCTTATTTGTTCTGCCTTCCAAACAAGACCAAGTCTCCTTACCTTTCAAAAAGGTTGAAGTTACCCACCCATGTAGAGATTCCACTTTCATTTAGTTAGCAGTAACTGTTCACATGGGAAATCCAGCACAAATTACTCCATCTGCTGTTTGTGAAAATTTATTTCAAAAATATTAATAAAATTGGGAAAACAAAATCACTACAAGTCTCTGAGCAAATGCGCTACAAGAGTCTGGATCTTGTTTAATGTTTTTTTGGTGGTTTAGTAGAGGTGTTGTGTTTTGGGATCTCCATAAGTGGGCCACCAGGCTCAAGTGTTTTTAGGAATAAAAATACATAAAATCTATGGAAATTGTATGTATGTATGCGTACAATTCATTCACAAACAGAAAAGAAACCATTCTTTTACCCTCTACTGTCTCAGAAGCTGGGAGAGTTGATTTCATTTTTATGATACTTGTTTGTATCAGGGTACTTTCTGTAAGAATGGCACTTGTGCTAACTGTAATGAACATGTTTGCAATCGTAGCAGTAGTGAGGAAGCTGAGCTAGGCTGTCAACAACCACTAGGTAAGACTGGCAGCTTTCCCCAGGGATGATCGGAGCAGAGTTAGGGAAGACAATTTTTTGATGAATCTGTGGATATGAAGGCTGATGTTCTCAGTTGCCCAGCATTTACAGGAATAATCATGTCCATAGCATTTGGACTCACGGGTTTATAATTTCAGTATTCATATCAAAAAGACTAAATAGATTAGATAATTTTCTTATAGTCTTTGCTAATGGAAAGAATAAGGATAGCTCTGATGAAAGATCTTTAATAGGAAGATATTATATGTTTTAGCTTACTGAAAGAAAAGGCAAAGAAGAATCAATGTGAACACTAGCAAAATGCCCTTCTTGCCTCTGCTCTATGAACAGAAATCCACATCTTGAGATCAAGAGGTCTATAATAAAGTTATAAACTGTGGTATTGGTACTGAGTTAAGAATTAAACAAATGTAAAAGTATCACACTATTCTGTTTCAGTTTCCTCTTTTGCAAACTTTGTGCTTWTCAATTCATATTGAATGCTTTCAGAATATTTGTTCTCTGAAAGCAGCTCTGATCTAGTTGTAAAGCAAGTGATTCACAAATATCCCATGTATGAACCATTTTTACTGTGCTGCAGAAAAAAAAAAGGTATTTTAAGGCTTACACAAAATATTTAAACAATATTTAGAAAAATGAAATGGCTAAATATCAATGTCTATATCAAAATGGATAGCTCGAAGGTTGCTGAATTTTGCAACAATTTGTGCAGTCTGATTAATGAACCCAAATTCAGGCATTTCATGATTAATGAGTGCCTATCAGTCATATTTTTTATTACTTTTAATAAGACTGTATGTGATGCAGAAAGAGTGAGTCTCCACAATGCTGTTGTGTGATGAGGCATCCCTGGCATGAATTTGGAAAGGCTGCATTATTCTTGAATAGTGAAGCTGGGACTAACTTGGACTCCTCTTGGTGTTGTGGTCAACTACATCAGAGAAAGAGAAAACTTGAGATACAAGGAACCAGTTGACAGTTCAGGCTTCAACCCATGCCCAAATCAAACACGTGCTTGCCAGCTCTGCTAGGCCATTTGGAATAGGGTCTGCTGCTGTCGTTTTCAGAAGTGATCCTTTCAGACCGTCCCTGAGGTTTCAGCATGGCAGGCTTTTTGCTTCCAAGTAGCTGCTTCTGAGTGAGCTGCCAGACAAGAATCTCCTCCTTGCAGAGATACACTGCCATTGAATTATATACACGGAATCTTGAGGGCAAAGTAAGTAATAGCTCTTTGTAGCTATTAATTCTTAAATTTCCAGCCCCTTCTTTCTTTCCCTGTTTGTTTCAGACTATCCAGAATGCTGAATCCCCATCTTTTTCACAGAATCACAGAATATTTAAGGTTGGAAGGGACCTCTAGAGATCATCTAGTCCAACCTTCCTGCTCAAGCAGGCACACCTACAGCATGTGGCACAGGGTGGCATCCAGGCGGGTTTCGAAGACCTCCAGAGAAGAAGGTTTATTTGCTTAAGCATATTAAGTTTGTTCTATCACAGTATTGCATTTGCACTAATTAAATGAGGGACATGCCATGCAAAGTTAATAACTTGGGGATGGGCAATAATAGAGGCAAATTCAAGTCTCTAAAATTTCATTAACTCTTTTATTATGTCAGTATGACTAGAGAGCTGATCTCTGTGGCTGGTCTAGCACAAGGACTTCAAGTGGTCAATTCAGGATGACATCCAGAGTTTGAGATTGCTGACACCTTAATGGTCAGTTCCTAGGAAAATCATGTAAAGGGGACAACTGAGATGCTAGGCCAAATCCTGTAGTCTGATTCCACTCAAATACTCTGTACGTGAAATACTGATTGAACTTAAAGGGAACACTGCTTAAGAGAAAATTAATAAAAGCCTCAGATTTTTATTAGATGGTCTTTAAAACATTGAGGGGAACATTGGATGGGCAATAGGACTTTTCAAGAAYATCTCTGCCCAGTTTTCAGCAGTGACTTTTGGTATTTGAGAATTTGACTCCCGTAGTAAGAAAATGAAACAGAGTTAAGGGCTCATGAAACATCCTAGTGACATTATCACAATTAAATAGCAAGTTTAGTCTCCTAATTTATTTTAGAAGCTGTAGCAAATTTTTCTTTAGTCCTTGTATACATAAATATATATATATATTTATATAGAGTATTTGGATGTGACCTTTTTATATATAAAAATAAAAGACAAAAGTTTGAAAATCTTTTCTCAATTTCTCTACTTTCTGTACTTTACTGTAATTAGTTACAAGTTAAAGATGTGGGGTTAAAGTAATATCTGAATTGTTAAAAAACAAATTTTATGAAACATTGTGGCCGGTTGTTCTAAATGGATACTAGCATTTTGAAATTCTGACCTTCAGATCTGCAAAAATGTATCTTTGTTACTTTAGCTTCTGGGTCAGGAAAAACAATAGAGATTGGCAACCCCAAAAGTTTTTTTGTTTGTCTGTTTGAAAATGAATTCAATTTATAATACACCTGGAATTTTGGATTAAGTATGTATTTCAGTTTTGTCAGGACATACGAAAATGTCCCAGAAAAAAACTGTACCAGGCTGAAGAGACTGATCTAATTTTAATTCTATTGTGTGAAGTACTTGCCTCAAAGAGTGTTTTTATTAAAGGCTTCAGAAATTTTAGCCGGTACAGATCTTCTGAAGTTCATTTAAAACTAAGATTTTAGTTATGTATTTCCACTTAGCATTTTATAGTTCTATTTTGCTGGTGCTTAAGAGAACTTCCACTATTACAAGAAACTGGTGTCAGGAGAAGATTTTATCCTAAAGCAGTTCATCCCTAATGAAGCTTATTTTTTTCTTCCTCTGTCTACTTTTCTTCTCCTGTTAGTCGGAAGTGTCTTGGATCCCCAACAAACACTACTCTGGTATTTACGGGCTGATGAAGTTGGTTCTGACTAAGACGCTACCTTCCAATCTTGAGCGAGTCATTGTCCTCGACACAGACATAACTTTTGCCACTGACATTGCTGAGCTTTGGGCCGTCTTTCACAAGTTCAAAGGTATTCTGAAGATGTTTTAATTTCTTGATTTATTGGGAGGGAGAGGGGTTTGCTAAAGTAAGCCGTAGAGCGGGGATAAGARGGCTGTCTGAGATGTGTTAAATCTTTCGTGTTCTGATGTTTGAAAATAATTGTTCCATCTATGAATCCATTGTTCCATTGTTTTCCTCAACAATCTCATATATAGTATGGTTGACAACATTAATTATCTCTTTCTTTGTTTTATTGGTCTAATTACTTGAAGAGGTGAGAGCTTGAGAATCTAGTATGTTTTAAAGAAAGAGTTATGAGGATTCTCTATTCATGCATCATTCTAAATACCTGTAGTTATTCAACACTCAAGAGAACTTTAGATTACTTTTTAATTTATAAAATTAATTATTATTTTAAATATAATTTCTTCTTTTAGTCACTGAAAGTGAATTTATTAGGATGGTGTTTGGACTAGAGAGAAGGATGAATGGGGCAGATTTTTGCTTGTAAATAGAAATGAATTATACTTCTTTATTAGAAATGAATTATATTGCTTCTGCTAGTGAGTTGATACCATGCCCAGGATATGAAGTAACAACCTGTGTAAGTTTTCTCTACCCATCCCCATTTCCCACAGCCCCTTGAAAATTTTCTTGCGAGTTTGATCCAGAAGGACATTTTCATAGTAACTCACTAAGGAGGTTGTTACAAAGGAGTTTACTACCTTGTCACAAGCCAGAGCCCTTTCCTGGCTAGTACTCACTGCTGAAGCTACTTAATTGTCTTGTACCGCAGTATTACATATTTTCAGACTTAAAGACATGCCCTATTGTGCTCCTGTAACCCTTTGAACATGTTTTGGAGTTCTGGGAAATGCAGAGACATCACAGTTTGAAAGTTTGCAGCCTTTTAAGACCTGCAGCCTGGTATTAGTCAGCTCTGTTTAAATAATCTCAAGCAAAACTCAGTCTAAGCAAATGAAAGTATTTACAAAAGCCAAACAGACCACCCAGTTACAAAGGTGATAGAAAAGAAAGGAGAGTACATTTAATGGACTTATCTCATACTGATACAGTCTCTTTGACTTCCCCAGTATGCAGCTAACAAGGCAGAAGCTGCCAGCTTCGGCTCTGTGGTCAGGGAATCAATGCCAGTGCTTGCTTCTCAATGAGTTCATTTCTGTTCTTGGGAAATATTGATATCCCTTCAGGAGACCAGAAGCAATCCTCTTTTACTTTACTGAACCACCTGCAAACTGTTGCTTCACTGAGGACTATAAAGTTTTTCCTGCTCTTAAGATTTTGTTAAAAACTCTTCATGAAGCCGTTCCCTACACCGAACCCCGAATTTCATATAAGCATAAACTTTGACAACAGTAATTTAAATGTATGCACAGGGACTAATGTTATGCTATTGGACTGTTCCACTCTGCTCTGTTGCCACATTAATAGTGATATTTTAGCATGGTATGGCAGGCAAGGGAAATTGGGCCTAGAGCACTGCATAATCAAAGCTACTGCAGTGGGACTTAAGATAATATGGGGGATCATCTTCTCACTTAAATTTCCCTCCATAGTTTCAATGAATGCACAACAGTGGTATTCTTCTTTTTACTGAGGAAAGAAAACCAAGCATAAAAGCTACTTGTAAAGAAGGGAATATGAAGCAAAGGGGAAGTCTAAGATTGAAAAATAATACAAGCAGAAAAGATGGAAGATGAATGATTATTTGAAGCTATAAAGCAGATGCGAGTCACAASTCTCTGGACAGCGAAGCAAGGTGGATCTGCTGGTCAGGGCTGTGGAAAGCTTTAAAACACAAAGACGCAGAATTCTTCCCAGCCYTTATGACATACTTGTCATGATCCCAATTCCAAGAATCAAGAGATGGCCCTCAAGCCAGGAAATTATTTTAGAATGATTTTATTAGTGGTCTGGTCAGTCTTTTGATCTCTGATTACCCCCTGCTTCTCCACTATATTTTTAAGCCTAGCAACAACTTTGGTTTGTTGCCTGCATCTCCTCATATCCCTAACCATGTCACTTGGAAAAAAAAAAAAAAAAGAAAAAAAAAGCTTAATGGCACAATTCCCTATCCTCAGGAGCTGGGTGGGATGGGAGAGGATTTGGGAAGGGATGTATGCCCGAAGTGACCTTGCAGCTTGGAGAAGAAAGAGAAGAGAAAGGGTCCTAACCAATGCTTGGGCTCCAGCCTGTGTCACAGGTTGGAGATGTGTTAGGAAAGTGGAAATCATTGGGAACAGATGATCTGGAAAGTGGGGGTAGTTAAATTGGATAGATACTGATGCAGCTGCCCAACCCTGCAAAATCTGACTTGGGCTCACAACAGCTTAGAAAAAGATTTTTTTTAATCTTATAGTGTATCTTAATTTGTCCTCTGTTACTTTATTTTTCTACTAGCAGTGTCACTTGAAATGATGTTTCATGTCATTRACCTCAAGCAACCCTCTAGAGTATCTTTTTTAAACTAGTGTTTTTTAGTTATCTCTTGCTTTCCTCATCCCAAGAAGTCCCAGATAAGTTGGGGATTTCTTTGGGACAGTCTAGTGTGCTGGTTAAAATATTACTTAATCAAAAAACAAATAACACTGCAGTGATAGGAAGTTATAACCTCCATAGGAGTCTCACACTATACCCTACGTCAACTTGGAGAGTGATTTTAGAACTGCTTATTCTCCATTTAGAAATATTCAGACACTCAATTGTTTCCTAGAATTGTCCATTAAAACCTGTTTTCACATGAGAYTGATTGAGCAAGCAAAAGACTTTACACAGCAAGCAGCAGAGGAAAGCAGAGAGCTTCCTTCTGTGGGTTGATGGCAGGTRAGAGATAAGAGACAACACAATCTCTTCCAGTTTCCTGCCATGCAGGGAAAGAGAGAGAAGSTCCTAGAGTCTGTGAGTCTTTCTGTGCCCAGAACAACTTTTCTTCTCAGGTGAACATGATGACTAAGAGAGACCGTTTGCTTAAATTCCCTTTTTTTTTTTCTAGACAGTACTCTTGGAAGAAGCTCAGACTCAGGGCTGTCTTGTAGTTTAGCCAGGTCCACTTTTCTGCATGGAAAGACAATGTTTTAAATAGCACCTGGGGTATCCACCAATCCCAAGAGCTGCTGAAACGATCAGGCCCTTACACACATCGAAACTTGATATTTYAGTTGGTACAACTATTATTACATTCACTCTCTAGATAGGAAAAAGGAGCAATATTCCTTTTTAAATTATTGCTCTTTCTGCCCTTTTCTGATAAGCTCTTTGCATATGCCCTTACAATAAATGTTCCAACTATTCTGTAGCTGAATGCACAAATTAAGTTTTTACATATGTGAATTTATTTGAAATTCTCTTCTTTGAAGTGGCAACCTTAGGCTTTGRGAGGAATTCACACCTCTCTTCAGTAGCCTGAAACAATGTCTCTGAGGCAATGTGATTTTTAGAGGCTCCTCGTGGCAGTTACTGAGGTTGTTTAATTATGACTACTTTTATATGAAAGTTTCAAACTTTAGGCATAAATATGCCTTGGGGAACTAGTTACTGATTTTATGAGTCAGATCCAGCTTTTCAGATGGGATTTGGGCATTTCTACTTTATCCTCATTCTCCCTTTCTCAAAGACAAGCAGACTGATTCTGTAGGACAGATAGATACCTACAGAATATTGACTTCAAAGGTGTGAGACTGCAGCCGCTCTGGTGAAGATAACTCCTCATGTACCCTGTCTGTGACTTAGTTGACACCAATTAGGTTTTCTGATCATCTTTCACTGGATTTTGACAGCTCTAAACTTGAGAAAGCATCTAGCCTAAGGGCAGGAGAATACGACTTTAGATTGTGAGCACTCTTGGATAAAGTGCTGCAAAGTGTTTAAGACAGCAAGGATTAGTAAACCAATATACTTTTATTACAGAAATTGTGTGAATTCTTCTGAGAAAAGGATCAGTCCAGAGCTATGCTCTCTGCCATCAATCTTTAACTTATTTTAAAGGCCACATGCACTAATCGTTTTACTATTCTTGCTCACCCACCTTCTCRATAGTGAAGTGCAGTTTCTTTTTCCCAAGCATCTGATTTTGAATTAACTATGTATTAAATATGGATTCTCAAGAGCACTCTTTTTAATGGTGTTGTGAATTTATTGGGGATCTGACTGCAAAAATCATAATGATTATTGTTTACAGGTTGCCTGTCCAGCTAGGATCATAGTCTYCTTGTGCTGAGTGCTGTATTTATTYACAGAAGAGACTTGGTTTTGTGCTTTATTGCACTTTATTGCTTAGTGTCATGTGGCAGTTCTTGTCTGTACGTAGATCTGTTAGGCTATTGCCTCATATGAGTCACAACTGAGATCCACAAGTGACACCTGAAATAATCCCTGTAGAGATAAGTAGTGAGGGCCTTTGTGCTAGACTGGATATCATATATAAGGCCATGGTATTTCTAAGTTCATCTAGTAACTCAGAAGCTACACTGAGCAGTTAATRCCTTTCTACTATCTATCAGTCTCCCAGTATACTCTAGCTGGCTAATGTTGTAATTATTTTGAGTACTTTTAGGCAGAGATTAGTTAAGTAAATATTTTAAGTACTTCTAAGAAAGCAGTTAGTAAGTAAGTAGTGTATTTCAAGTGATTTAACATAGGTTGACTCCTCTGCAGAACTTAAACTACTTAAGTAGTTCAAGTTTTTACAACTTAAACTTAGTTGCACAGACCGTTCATCTGTGCAACTAAGTCTTCTTTGGAAACCCAGTTAAGGCATTAAAACAGAGTCACCCCATTAACCAGCCATCTAAGAAAAGAAATGCCAAGTTTGCTAGAGAGGCTGAAATCCCCATATTGTACATTGCCTGGATAAAAACATGCAATAGAAACTGTTTGCTTTGTGTCAAAAGCTCAAACAATGATAAAAATCCATACTGGCATCATAAATACCAGAGAAGGTCAACAGCAATTTTGGTGCAGGATCAAATGGCCACAGTTGGAGAGGATTGGCACATAGTCAATCTCTAAATTTGTAAACAGTGAGTATGTCGGTGGTTTGGCATATTGCTCTGCAGGTGCCTGAGGTAGCAGACTATGTTCATGCTGTTATTGCAGTTTCTTTAGGAAAAAGTGCTAGCAAAAAAAAAAAAAAAATCGCAGCCATCACAAATTCAACATCTCCTGTGTAGTGGTTTAGTAATAATATTCCTACAAGAACTGTTACATGCACATTTGTAATATCGAATGCACGCATAACTTTCTGTGTAAATTTAGTGTGTCAAAAAKTGACATGCTGATGGCACCAGTGAGAGTCAGGCAGAGTCATCCAGAGCGGTACGAAATTTCTCYGAATTTGCCTCTGTCAGTGAAGTGCTGTCTTGATAAACTATACCTGACAGGCATAGGTTCTTCTTCCCACAAAGACTTAACTTTATAAAGGTATTGCTGGTCTTGTGAGGATGTAAAATAATCACTTGTTGCCAAGATGAAAATTTAAAATTCATTATCGCTTATGTCTGAAGCCAAGRTTTGAACCACAGGATTGTTTCTCCATAGGTTCTGTGCTCTAGCCTGACAGTTTGCACTCACCAAATCATTAACACTTCCATGTCTCCTGTTTTGAGACAGGATCTCTGCAGGCTCACACCATGTTTGTGTTAAATCCTGCAGTGATCTTTATGTTCATTCTGGTCACTGCAATAGGTTTCCATTTTCTTACTAATCAAGAGGAAGGCATTAGCAACGTGCACCTTATTGCATACAAAAATCCACAGTATGAGTCAGGCTTTGTATGGAGGAAACAGGATCACATTGTAGCAGTGAACATTAATAGAATAGTCAGGCAGCTATTAAAATAGCTTAAAATTATCTGAATTTTTATAGGTGTTTAAAAAGGCCGAATGGCACTTGTCTGTGCTCTTAAAAAGAACATCTGTTAGTTTCTGAAAGGCTTGTATTAGTGTTTAATGGGTAGGTTACAGTACATAGCTCATCCTAGGGTTATTCCACAAATAAAATAGATTTTCTCTTTGAAATGGTCCCCATGGAGACTTTATCAGTTTAAGATTTTCTATTGCCAATTATTTTGTCCTGTTTTTTCCTTCCGCTGCAGAATTTTTGAAGCTTCATAGATAAAGAATCTGATTTGTTATCTGTATTTAGTAGAAATGCAGAGGGTATGGTCCTCCTCTGCCTCTTGATGCAACTGTATGACTTGCATGAGAATCTATAGGAGTGAACACCAAACAGCAGTTTATCTTCATGAAACACCAAAGGAAGGATGGATTGAGGGCATTTTGAAAAATTACAAGTTTGCAAATATGACTGGAGATGAACTTTGCTGATTTATTTATTTACTTATAACTTGGAGAGGATCAAGCAAATACATAAGACTTGCTGATTTTGTGGGTCAAAGAAAAAAAAAAACACTTCTCAGGCCTTTTTTTCCCCTAATTGTCATTTTGCTTTGCCATGGTATTTTATTATTGAGGAAGCAGCATGTAAGAAATTTACCTCAGTAAATAAGCTCTGAGGGAGAGAGTTTATTATAAGCATCAGCATGTGTACATACCAGTTTATGAGTTTTAATGTGACAAGAGACAGAGTCAGAAAGATCTGATTATGAATTACCCCCAAAATAGAATGCCACACTTTGGGAAATATCTGTGGTTCTTTCTCAGCTGAATAGTTTTTTTGTCTATCACCAGGAAGAAATATTTAGAAATTAAAGGCCAACAATATATAGAAAATGGGTGCAACTCATGGTGGGGGAGATTCTAAAATGAAATAAAAAAGTGATTCATTTGTTTCCGTATTGCTTTCTCAGAGATACTCTTTGGTCCTTTTTTCAGACTTTTTCTCAGGAGACCTAGGACTGTTTTAATTAAAAATGATAGTTGATAGTCCTTTGTGATCTTCTGATTCCACAGCTGGGGCTTTCAGAAGAATAAACAAGCACATGTTCTATGGGTTGTAATATAATCTTGTTGACAACACAGAAATTTTGAGAATTATTTTCCACCTCTTCAGCATCAATCAAAAGCTTTTTCTGCTGTATTTTTCTTCAGTCTTTGTTAACCTGCCACTCATTCTACAGCTGTCTTTTTTGGGTTAGATGCTATGATGTATCAAACACCCAAACTAAACATTGTATGACTCACCCAGTGCTAAAGCAAAAAGAGGATTTTTTGTCTCAATTCTTTCTTCAGAATTTAAAGAGACTCTAATTGTATTAATCTCAAGTACACCAACTGTGGAGAACGAATCTATAGCATTTGAATTGTCTTGCAGATCCTGGTTGAAAGAAGTTTGTGCAGAGCCAGTCTTACAGGAGCAAGAGTGCATGTCCCCATCTGCCTTGGCTGGCACAAGCTGTGACTTTTCCGAAGCTGGAACATGCAGCTCCCAGAGGGTAGACCCTGGGAGAAGAACTTCTGTTCTRTGTATTTGTTCTCAGTGCAGGAGAAGAGCAATTCTGGGAAGTGGATGCCAGTGTTAGAGGCCTGAGTCACTGGGAGGCGGTGCTGCGTGAAAACCCATGAGAACAGAGGGAGAGAACAGACTGAGGTGAAAATAAAAATAACCCCCCACCCCAACTCACACAATAAAAAAGGCAAATCAGCCAGGAGTTGATGGCTGCTGACAGACATTTGGGGTTGATTTTTTCTCCTGCAACCTGCTCACCCTCTCCTGCAGTAACAGATCCGTTACTCACTGATGTGCACTGATACTCGYCACAGATCCGTTCAGTAGTCCTGCCCTAGCAAAGCTCAACTTATTTACATTTTTTTTCCTAGAGGGTTATTAAAAAACGCAAACCAACAGGCCCCAATGTTAGCTATTCTCTTTGGGTGAAGCACACAAATTAAGCCCAGGTACTAATTTGTCTGCCAGTTGCTTCTGCATTCCCTACTGTCCATCATTGCAGTTACTAATATGCAATGATGATTCACCTTTACATATGTGAAAAAGGCAAGCAGATGAGACATATGGATCATTCACCTAACAAATGAAGTTTACTCTAAGGTTTAAATAATTATATTACTCAGACTATGGAAGGAATGTTATTTAACAGATAGGTTTCGGTGCCTAAGGCCCTTGTTCTAATCACATACAATCTAATAAGTACGTGCTTTTCACTTTTCTCTGTGAAGCTCATGCTATAACTTTATATTCTGGGTTTTGTTTATTTTTTTTTTCCTGTCCTGAATCAGACTTATTCTGCAAGCTTGTCTTGTTCTTCATTAGCACTCTATATTTTTAAGGAGCTAGAGTCCCTTTTCCAATCACCATTTCTAATCACCATTGTCTTTGGTTTCATGCTGTGTGATGTCTGTGATGGTGTCCTTGGCAGCAGAAGGATTTTCACAGAGGCCAGTGACAAAGAAGGTGGAAGGTATTGCCCAAAGGTCAGAGCCTCATCCCACCAGCAGAACTGAATTCATGATATTGTTCTCTGTGGAACTAGAGAGCGGGGAAAGGAATATGCAAAATTTAATCAATTTATTACACAACTGAACTAAGATTGTGCAAAAGTGCACCATGTGCAAGAGGCAAGGACAGTAACATGAGCTACAAGTTGAGATGTAAATAAAATCTGTAAATAATCCCATAAATTAGAAATGCCATAGGTTTCCTTTTTTCAATCATTCTAGAGAGTTCAGTGTCCTATGAACCCCTTATTCTAACCTTCAAGCTAAAGGAAATGTTGTCGTGGCTCCATTCACTCTGTGCAGTGAAGAATGTTTTTATTCAATTTAAAGCTCAAGCTTGCTTTACTTTATGCTCTTTATAGTAGTCTTCATTTTGCATTTAGCATGGGCCAAGCCATTCAATTAAATGAAGGATCTTTTCTTCCTCTAACACTTTCCTCAAAGTACATCTTTTCTGCATATTGAGACACTGCTAACAGGAGAAGGATTTTTGCCATCACTATTGCAAATACATTCAAAGAGGTGATTGACAAGCATAGAGTAAAAACTCAGGGAACAAATGTGTCCACATGCATYTAGTTGGAGTAGAATTAACAGTTAGGCATAAAGAAGCCTGCACTGCACAAGGGCTGTTTCTGAGTAGCATTTGGATTGAAATGCAAAATTCATGGCTATGGTAAATGGTGTGCAAGTTAATGTCACATTCTACATTTTCTGGTAAAGAACCAGGTCAGTTTATGTTCCCTTTGTCCTGCCTGAATGTTTAAAAGGGTCTCAACATCTAACCTGATCATATTCTCGCTTTGGTATAAAACAAGCTTCTGGTCCTGCTGGTACAGAGATTCATTATGGAGATRGGGCTGAACATGTCAGAAGAACAGGTTCTTAAGAGCCATTAATTGGTGGCAGAACAAGAGAAACCCTCAAGCTATTTCTCTATGTGTTTGAGGATATTGTGGGGTTTTTTTTTGTTGAGTCAGGGACTGGGAGTCCTGTCAAATGAGTGCTGTTCTGACATACCCAGAGGATTTGCAGGGTGGGGACAGATGTGGAGGTGTAGCAGAAAAGGTGTTATAACATTTAGTGATGCTGTTGATAAATAGGCCAGACCATGAACCATGCAAAGGCTGAGGACCTAGCACATACCTCCTACCTGTTGAGATACTGATAACCTTGAGCGGGATTGAAGCACTGCAATAAAATGGACCATAGTACCTTATCTCATACAAAGTTGTCCTTGGCTGACTCTCTGCTACCAGTTTTCTAACTCTCTGCTACCACTTATTTGTCCTGATCCATCAACTTAAAATGTCTGCAAGCTTGTGCTGAGACCAATTCACTGAAATGCACATCACCCCCGAAGCTGGCTCAGGATCTCCTGAACTTCATTAATTCATGACATTACCATGTCTTCCTGCAAATGTTAGATTTAATAGGCAGTAATAATATGTCTTTCCTGCATGCCTCAGGATATGATTATTGCAGGTGCCAAGTGGCATTCTCTATCAGTATCTACAGGCTTTTTGCCAACATCCTTTACGGTCATATTGCCACCAATTTTTACAGTATCTTGAGATTCAGGTGCTTCCAATATTGCTAAGAAATTGTGATCTGAATGTTGCTATACAAGTATCCTAAAAAACTGAGAGAGCACTTTGCTGCTGGTAGAAACTAGCTTTGTAAAACATTGGAGTCAACTGGATGATACTGAGTTATGTGAGTAAAGGAGTCTAGCTCCTGAATTCCCTGATTAAAATAAACATTCTTGCTCTGAACTTACAGCTTCTTTCAGAGGCTAACAGAAATAGGTGTGAATTAGTGGGGGGAGAAGTCTTTAGAAATGCTTTCCTCAACTCTAGACACCTAGTATAGGTCACAAATTAAGAGTTGGGTGACCTCAGCCAGATCTGACGTGCATAAGCAGGGCAGGACAGGGATGCAGTGCTGGGGCTGAAGGTTAGAGGCACTTTTGGCAGACTTGGAAAAGGACATTTGCACACTACCAGTATCAACCAGTATCATTTTCATTATCATATGATTCTTTCAAACATAAGTAAAGGAAGGGGACGGGGCAGTAATGGTAAGTAAACAAGGAAACAATGTGAAGATGAAGAATGGGAATGAATACATGGAATATGGAGCAGGAAAAAAAAAAGACAGGGAACTAGAAACACATGTGAAGTTAGTGAAGAATTGTTTATCTTGAAGCCTCTTGAACCTGAGATTGGCATAAATTGTCATATACTCCAGCAAGCAAAGCATATACCACCTTTCTGTGCAACCATATAGAAGCAGGTGTGTGTTTCTAGAAATATCCTGCATGTCCTTATCAGCAGCATCTGACTATAAGAAAAAATCTTGCCAATCAAATAGCGAGGTATACATGATCATTAAAGGGTTTGCCCRGCATCTATTTCAGTGTAAGTGAGGCCTTTCCCTCCTGCAAGATGAGGACTGCAGATATCACCCCCACTTGGCTGCAACTGACAGTCTTGTTGTTACTGTTGTCACTATTTATTATTTGCAGTGCTGTATATGGTGCAGGAGCTCCCTTTGTGGACCAGCCCYCCTGGTCCAGTGTTTTAAAAGACAGTGGTAAGAAGTCTCTGCAAATTCATTGCTGTGAAGTCAGGTGCCTTTCCTCCTCATCCTACAGAGCTTTAAYCACTGATCTAGCCTTTCTTTGGGGTAGGAGGCTTGGAAGAATTTGTAAAATTGAGCAGTGATGAAGTCCCGTTCCTGTGATTCTTTGCTTTGGCTTTATGCTATTGCTTTTAAAGGTTTAGTTGCCATAACAACCCAAAGCAGTCTTGTATTACCATAGAAACATGCTGTTGTGGGTTACAATTTTTGTGAGAGGGCTTTTTTTTTTTCTATCCTCTTCATACAATGTCTTTAAAATTGGCCTTTTTTCCCCCAAAATATCGTAGTTCACCATAGAAGTTCCATAAAGCATCCAAACAATGTCATAAACAACAACAGAGGAGGATATTGTTAAATATCCTTGAAAATCTGGAGTAATGGATGCCTGAAAATGGAGAAAATGTAACAGTGAGTTTCTGTGGCTTATCTGGGAGGTCAGAAGTACAGAGCTTAGCGCAGGGCTGGCTAATCAGACCACATGAGCAAATACTCAGACAAAGCGTAGTGAAAGAGGAGTCAGGATTTATAATATGTACCAGTGACTTGGTATAAAAACAACTTGTCATGATCGCAGCTATCAAAAGACTGGGCTCCTTTAATGTGCTCAACATGGGGGCGCTCCTCTACACTCTTCAGCGGCTGAAGGGAGAGCTGTTGCGTGAGGCAGCCCTCTGACAAAGCTCTGCCTCAYGCTGGGAGCCCGTTGCGGCTGCATACTGATAGCCTGCGAGCTTCAGGGTGTTAGCTGTGACCTCTCAAGCCCTAAATTGTTTGGAGTCTGTCTATGTCAAGGCCTTTCACTTTCCCTGTGTGATATCTTCAGCAGCTGCGCTCTGCAAAGGCCTCGGGGCTTGTAAAGATGGGTAATGGTGCTTTTTCCTTCAGGAAATCTGCATCTCCATCAGCTTCCTTGCTAGGCTGTCCTTGGACAATGGACTCCTGGAGCATGTCAGCGTTCCTAATTTCTGATGGATTACCGTGCATCTTTATCATCAAAATTGAATGGAAATTATGGCCCAATTGCCAACCATTCCTTCTGTCCTAGCAAACCGTTGTGGAGCTCACACTGCTGCAGGGTCAGAATTTGTTGGCAAGCCACACAACTTATTTGGGAAGAGAATAAACTAAGCATAGCTGTGGAGGTTGTTGTTTTTATCAGTATTGTGATGGGGAGACTTGGAACTATCTGTGCTGCATGATGAGCTAACATCATTGGCCAAAAAATAAAAAAAATGGATTCCTTATATGCAGCTTACACCTGAGACTGATGATCTCTCTGTGGGAAACAGGATCTAGTTCCTGCTTTCTGAATGCCTCCCTCTAACCTTTTCAGAGACATCCCAGGGTACTCCTTATTCCTTATGTTGATTTTTATGGTGTTAGAAATTCCCTYCACAATCTTGAAGCTTTCATATGAGACACATTCTGTCTAATATCATTGAAAATGGTTTGGCATAATTTCCCTCTTGCTGTTCTTCAACTCCTTTCTCTGATCAAGAAATTTCAAATGAAACAGTCAGAGGTTAGTGTTAAATACTATAAATACTTGTTTCCTTTGCATCATGATGACATTTTGACTTCTACCCCATGAAAAGTTATTAGCCAACTTTAGAGGGAGCTTTATATAAGCTTGAAATTAGTTCATGTTACAATTAAATTATTGAAGACTGGCCACCATGCAGTGTGATATCTCATCATTAATCTTATTAACTAGCTGCATTCAGTACAAATCTGTTCTCTGACCCGTTCTTCCACTTCTGATGCAGAATAGCTGCACCAGCTGCCCCCTTGTTCATGTTCGCAGTCTTGCTGTAAACTGTGTGGCTTATAGTGGAGTGCAATGGCTGGATTAGATCTCTATTTTCTTAAAGAGAACTGTCAAATAATGGACATAATCTAATCTGTTCAAAACTGTTGGCTAGTTACCTTATTCAGTGCTAATGCTAAGATAGCTGGTTCCTTTTGTATAAACTTTTTCAAGATTTTTAGCAGAGTCCTTTTTTAAAATCCTTAAATTCCATGAGTGATTTTTGTTTTCTTATGTCACTTGATTCTGCTTGTTCTGTGAGGCTGGCTGTGGTACAAAAACAAGATTGTATGTAAGGAATGGATCTAGATCCGGAATATGTACCTGTGCAGAGAGAGATTTCATGCAGATCTCCTTTTGAAGTGAAGCAAAGATAAGGAAGAGCAAGATGCTCTTGGCCAGTCCTGTAAGAAGATAGTTATTTTCTTATCCCTCTATCCGCCTTCGGGAGCCTGTTGGCAGCACAGAACTTACAATTAGGGTGATGTAGCCAGTTCAGTCAGTAACATAAAGCATGGACAGCAAATACTGCATCTGATTATCTATGTTTTTATGTGGAAGTAGTTCTCTATGTTCTTCAAGGCTATTTTGTCATAGATTTTGTCATATTTTGTTTGTAGATGTGACAACACTATTTGAGCTGTGTTGTTTTTCAACTTTCTTATGCTCTAAAACCCTTCTCCTATCTTTCCATCACCATATGTTTCTTTATGAGCATTAAAAACCTTAGCAGGCTGTAAAAATAATCCTTTCTTATCTTCCTGTGACTATGTGTTTTTTATACTGTCCTGAAAACTTTAGCAACCAAGAACCAAGGTCCATCTGCAGTTTCTTCCTGGAATATGCTCTGTCTCCACTGGCAAGGCACATTTCACCAGACTGCTGTCCAAAGCAACGCTTCCCGGAAAATTCAATTCCCCTGAAAAACACAAAAATTATGAGGTACAGCATCTTATTGACAGAGGCCATTTTCAATGACAGAGTAAATACAAAATTGGGGATCTTAGTACTGGATCAAAATGCTGTAGCCATCTCGAATTGAGCGCTAATCTGATATAAACTTAGTGGTTCGCTTCTTTTCAAAAATGTTAATGGATTAACTCTATTCTGAGAAACTTTATTCTGGATCAGGAACCATCTGTCTTGTCATAGCAAGCTGAAAGTCAGCATAAACTCCAAATCATGTGTTTTGGTTAATGCAATAGAAATGTCATTCTGTGCCCACATTTGATTATGTATCAGATTTACTCTCCTCAGTGACTCAGTTATGAACAGATCCTGTTTGCTAATGAACACAGAGCTATAAGTGGCGTGAGTCTTGCACTAACTTGGTTGAAATATATTGCTCTAGGGTACCTTGCTGTGTAACTCTGCCTTTCACATTGAAGGCAGATGGGAATGCTAATTTCTTGGAGTGAAGCTCAGAAGCAGATTCTAAGCTAGAATAAATTTGATTTTAGTGATCCCAAGCCTTGATTAGCCCTAATTTATCCATCAGTGGAAGAAAAGGATGTTTCACCATTTCTCTAATGATATTTAAGGTCTGTGTACTGCCAAAATTAAGAACTGAAGATTGGGTTAGAAATCTCTGGGAAATGTGTTGAGACCTGGAGAGCACCTTTCATTATTTTGGTCCTCTTGTGACCAGTATTTGAAAAAGCAATGTTAAACTCTGAAGAAAGTTGCAAGTCAAGTTCAAAGTAGAGACAGGAGAGCTGTGATTTAAGGCAGAGAGCTTTGGAAAATTAAAAAAAAAAGTGCTTATATGTCCACCTCTACAAAAAAAGCAGCAACGATATGCTTTTTAAGCCATCCAAAATAGCTAGCACTTTTTGTTCTTCTCTCCAAAGACTGCCTGTGTCTAGCCTAGCTGTCAGACAAAACATGAGCTGGTTCCCAGGAGCTTTCTGGCTCTGATGCCTTGTTCATAGTGGGTCCACTGGTACAGGGCAAGGAGGAGGCGAGCTCTTGCATTGAATCAAGATAAAGTACTACCACAGTTGTAATCCTGACTAGAAAGCTTGAAGCAGCTTTGCTTGATAACTGTTTCCTGCCTTGCAAGTGGGATTAGATCTTTCRGAACAGTATATATAAAGTAATTGAATGCCATCCAGCAATTGCCATTAGTGAAGTTGTAAGTAATTAGTACTAATGACTCTTATGAGGGAAAACAGGTGTGGTTATATTACTCYCTTCCCTTTTAGCCATAGAATATATAAAAATTGAAACCAGTTGTTTAATTGCTATGGTAGTGGTGTGGGGATGAGGACAGGGGAGAGGGGAAAAGACGGCGCTTTTTTATATTTAGTGCTATTGGTGAGACAGCAGGACGATATAACCATTTTCCCTAAGATCCCACCAAAAGCTTTAGTGTAGTAGTGCAGAGTTAATATACTCAAATAGATGTATATTTCTTTTAGCAGACGATTTTGCAAGAACATGGTGCAAAAACCCAGTGTTGCCCATGAAGATCTTGAGACATTTATGAGATTCAGTCAATTCTGGTGTCATTTACACTAGACTGAATGCAGAGTAATACTATTATTTAAGTTATGGTTGGATTTTGTTGGTACAAATGAGATGAGGATCCAGCTTTTAATTAGAAAGCAGTACATATGCAAATGTGCTTTTTTGTTGTTGTTGGTTTTTTTTAACATGATAGATGTAGTGTTCAGCAGAAGTCGGCATAAATAMTCTTACCATCTATGCTCAATAGGAAAACAGAATGGTTGATATATTTTTTTTCCTTGGAACTTGAAGACCCATGAGATGCCATTAAAATCAAGAAAAAATAATAATGAACCATACTACTGGAAAATGTCAAATGTAGATAGACTTGGTGATCATGAAAGAGAAGGCTTGATAGCTTTGATTTAAACTGGAATAGCATGGGATTTGTCTGCCTATGCTAGAACTCCAGTGTAAAGTTCATTTACTTCATTTACTATGTATGTTGTAGCCTGTGTTATAATTTGCACATCTCTGTTCTTGAAAAGCAAGTGCAGTATAAATAGCTAGTGATAATAATTTACTTGCTAAAATGGTGTGATTCGTTGTGAACTGGCTGTACAGAGCTGTTATGAGAGAGCTTTTGAGAGCAGGTATGGTATGGATGCTCTGCTGTGCGTGTCTACCATCACAGCTACACTGCACGTGGCTAAGTGATAGGGAGATTGCAGCTTCTTCTCACAACATCACTTGCATTTCAGGCAGGACTCGGCATCAGAGCAGGGAGGATCCAACTCAGCCAGGCRCAGTGTGAGGGAGCTGAACAAGGGAGAAGAGAGTCAAGGCGTCTGTCTCTCAGGCCCCAGGAAGGAACAACAGCTCATTGCTCTGTCTTTGTAGATGTTTTCTAGCATGCAGCTTTCCTTCCCATTCACTATTTCTCTATGTTTTGATTTCTATTCCTTGAGCTTATTAACTTGTGCTTTCTCTAGGTTGTTTCTTCTCTTTCTTTTTTTTCCTCACCCTGTTAGTCCTCTCGGTCTTTCTGTGCCATTTTTGGTCCTCAGTGGTGTGTGCTGCATCTCTCAGTTTAATGACACCTGCATTGGTAATCAGTGTGCTTTCAGCCCTGCTAATGGGCTGCATTCAATTGGGTAGCCTCTGCTGAAGCCAATAAAAAAATGTTGACAGCGCAGTGTTATCACAGGTCAGGATTTAGAGACCTGGCCAGAGCTCCAAATGAAAAGTGTGCACAGCATCTGCACAGTCTTTCTGTAGAAAAATACAAATAGCTGACGGATTCTATTTTTGTATTATATGCCTTTCTTCTGTTTCCTCTCTTTTTTATTTTAAGGTTTAATTCCCTTCTCTAAGTTTTCCTGAGTAATGGCTTATTACGTTTTCATATCCAATTCAACTGTTCCATTATGAATGCTCCTGTTTTTATGCTGAGCATCACTGCAAAGAATGTCTCTCTGACCCACCTCTAGTGCTCACTAAGTCAACTGCCTTTGAAGTATCTGTAATAAACTTTCTCTGATGGTGAAAAGAAAAGCCTCATTAGTTCCAGCCCATATTTAGGATGTGCCTCTAATCCACGCTCGTTCTGCTTCTTTCTTTTTAATGTTTAATTATTGATGCACTTTACCTGATTCAAACAGCCTTGTAGAGGCAGGGTTTTTCCTGCATTTCTCTACCCCGTTAATATTTTGTCACTGGCACACTTAGAGTCTGGCTCACATTTGCATGAGGGTCTAGGAAACCCCCGGTCAAGTCCATAGCAAAGCCCAGTCCATATAAAGTGAGTTGTGGTGGCTGAAAGGGGTAGGAATCTGTCCTTCCCACTAGTAAAACCTTCACAAAGAGAATGATAACGCAGCTCCAAAAGTGAGCAGCCATGGGAACATTACTACTGCATCCATGTAACACTGGCAGGTGGCCCCCAGAGGCTGTGCCTAAACAGAAGCAAAATTAAAAAAAAAAAAAAGAATCCACAAGAGGGGAGCTGTGATGCCTTCATCTGATTCCTCTCTGGGTAACTTTCCATCTAAAGCTAGGGTGATCTGAACCCCTCTGTGTACCAGTTTTACTAACCTGATCTTTATATGCAGTATTTCACCACGCTCAAACTAGGAAAATACGTGGAATCCGATCGTCGGTACTTCACTGTGGGGTTACCATTGCCTAGATATRCAAACCTCAACTTGCTTTTGCTTGAAACCAAAGAGTAGTTTCAAGCCTTGCCTGCATAGCTTTGACTACAGCAGGGCTGTACAGTACAGCTGCACTGGTTGATKGAATTGGGCAAATCCACAGAGCAAGTAAGCACTTTTATGGGGAAAACACAAATGGCATTTACAGAAGTCATTAGATATTTTGCCATTTGGGTGCTTTAGGTTTGGGTTTTTATTTTTAAGTGTTAGRTATAACAAGATCTGCCAGCTAGCTATCAGTTTGGAACCAGTATCTCTTTATGTCTTGTATCCTGACTGGCTGTAGAAGCATTTGACGGCTGCCAAGGAAATACCACTTTGCAAAACTGGCATCTGGAGAGATACATACAGTTTACCCGGAGAAAGTAACAACAGCACACAAGCTTTKGCACACAGAAACTTGAAATTTCTGATAAGAAAAGACAGGAACTCTTGAAATACTGACCGTAAGAGGTTAGGTCCTGAGACCTTCCTTAATGGGATTAGCTTACTCTGTTAAGATCCTTAAATGTCAGGAGAATGAATTAAAAGTTATGATGTTAAAAAGTATAAATAAGATAGTTCTTGTTTGTCATATYGCTCATTTGTGTTATCACAGAATCACAGAATATTCAAGGTTGGAAGGGACCTCTASAGATCATCTAGTCCAACCTTCCYGCTCAAGCAGGCACACCTACAGCATGTGGYACAGGGTGGCATCCAGGCRGGGTTTGAAGACCTCCAGAGTAGGAGACTCCACAACCTCCCTGGGCAGCCTGTTCYACTGCTCTGTCACCCTCACAGTAAAGAAGTTCCTCCTYACCTGCAGACGGAACYTCCTGTGCTCCAGCTTGTGGCCATYACCCCTCGTCCTRTCGCTGGCCACCAGTGAAAACAGCCTGTCCCCTTCCTCCCTGCATTCTCCCTTCCTGAACTTATACCTATTAATCAKATCCCCTCTGAGCCTTCTCTTCTSCAGAGAAAACRGRCCCAGCTCACTCAGCCTCTCWTCRTACGAGAGATKTTCCATTCCCTTAATCATCCTGGTTGCCCTTCTCTGGACCCTCTCGAGAAGCTCCACRTCCCTCTTATACTGGGGAGCCCAGAACTGCCCCCAGTACTCYAGGTGCAGCCTCACCAGAGGTGGGTAGAGCTTCCTCCCTTATGCTTCCTCCCTTTTCCTAGAAGCCCTGAGAAGGTTACTCTTTGGAAGGCAAACTATACCAAGTTTCTCCCACTATTACATACATTACATTTTATAAGCATATGCAATGCTAATAAAAAATTCTGAGATATGGTGGGGCTCAGAGGTACCTTTTAGAGTTGGCATCCCTTCCGCCTAGATCCACAGARTAAGGAAGATACTGGACTACAGAAATTGAATTAATTTTCAGTAATTTYATTTTCCAAATCTCAGGAGTGTTTCTAGACATTGCCATAAAACACAGCATATTTAAGAAATTCCTCAGTAGGGAAAAGTTCTCTGGCAGATGAAGCAGGAATGGTTTGATCTTCTAAACCCAACTCCATTTGCAGGGAGCAAATAAGARCAGTAACTGCTGCAGATCTTAAAATATCCCAAAGACAGCATTAAACAGCACAGGCCATACAGTGGATATAATACTACTCTTTCTTCAGTGAATAACAGGAGTCAGGGAATTGTAAAAATAAGAGATGAATTTTTCCCTTAACTGGTAAAATAGCAAAAGATCTCTGCTCCAGAATCCTACCTGGGACACAAATCAGAGCAGGAGGTATGTGATTTTAGTATATGGGAATTATGTGACAATAAATACATACATCAGTGAACAGAATCAGCTTATCTGGTGTAATCAAGACTCTGCTACTTTTTTTTCCAAAGTTCTTATTCTCCATTAAACTGGGAGTTTTTTCTCCAAACATTGCATGGTAAACTCCATCCATAGAGACCAACTCATTTGGTATAATCTGTGGTAAGACTGASCTAGGTAAAAGTATGGCAGGAATGAGGTGAAGCTAAAGCAGGAAACCACAGATTTGTTTTGGCATCCTCGCTAGAAGTTTGTTGATTCAAATCCTCCACTAGGATTAAAGCTGAACCCAGTGCCAACAGCTCCTGCATTTCAGACATTTTCGTTCTTTCGATTAATTATTAAAGAAGGTTCTTTTCAAGAAAACAGCTTACTTAGGCTGAAACTGCTTTTCTTCAACCTGATCCCTGGGTAAAAAGGAAAGTGTGCTGCCCTTTTAGTTAGCATAGCGAGGCATGTGGCATCAGTAGGGGTTAAACAGTTAGACGTGCTTGGCAGGTAACTCTTGTTAATCTGCCAGTTGCCCAGCAGGAAACGAATAACCTGCTGGCTTTCCCTGGAAGGGGCTGCAGAAGCTACAGAGAACTAACAATAAGAGGTAGTGCAAAGGGGGCCTCTCTTTTTCAGATTTTTTTCCTGTGGCTTTTACCTCTTAGGCATTAGCCCTGGTAGAGTCAGCACTGAGCCTGGACCCCAGGAAGAAAAGTCCTTTTTCTGGTTTCCTGTCAAATCCCTTTATTAAAGCACTCTTGACAGGATGAGGGAGCCAGTTGGACTGTTTTTCAGAAGTACTCTTAAAATCTTAAAATGTGAATTTGAGGTGTTCTCGTTTGAGAATCTAGGCTCTCTGAACAGCATTCAGATGCTTCCTTCTTATGACTCTCCTGTTTTTATTCTTTGCTCTTACTTTCCTTTTTTTTTCGTCCTCTACTTACTCTCTTCTCTCAGCCATATAACCCTCACAGGCCATATGTTCTCGAGGAAGGAGAAGAAGGGCAAAATATAACTGGGCCATGCGTCTTTCTCCTTAACCCAGACGCTAGAAATGGGTGGAAGGGCTCCATCAATAGCTTGTCAAAGCAATAGCTCCTGGTTCAGAACTAGATTGTATTATGATTAATGAAATGTGTTTAGTGATCTCCTTTGAGTTTGCAATTGTCTATTATCAGCTTCATGGCATTAGCATACACTTCAACGTGATTGATAGACGACTGTTCAGGACAAGGGAACGGGGTGTAAGGCTTCAATAGTACCACACTTAGCAAGCGCTCTGTTGGGATTATTAGTCCTACGGAACAGGTTAAAGAAGAGTGGCAAAATTCTCTGTTTATGCTATAATGTGGCTCTGCTATTCAAAGTAACTCAGCTATCTGTGCAGACACTGCAGTGTGCCAGGTCCATGCACCTTTCCTTTTCTGCACAGCTCGCCCTGTACTGAGAGCTGTAACAGGATACTGTTTTGCCAGCATCAGCAGTAGGCTAAGCCTGACTCCCTCCTGAATCGATTCATTTCCCATGTCTTAAGTTTAGTGGGAGCATTGCTGATATGCAGATTGGGATGTTACTTTGCCGCTTGCTTTGCCAACCATGAGCCTGAAGGGAATATGATGCAGGTGAGAGAACAACCTTCAGGAGTACCTAGCAAGCATCTACAATTTAAATTTAATGACCTTCTTTAGTGAAGTGCTTAATCACATGCTGAAGCATAAAAGCCCACAAGTAGTCTCATTGCCTTCAGCAGGCTGAAAATGATGATACACTGAGACACAGCACTGAGTTAGGTCAGACCGATAACGTCTGACTCTGTTCCAGCAGACAGATTCAGGGCCAAGCRTTGCTCTTGACCAGCCCTCTCTTTCATCCCCTTGTTGGGCAGTAATTGCCAAGCGTGGTCTTGCTCYGTGCTGGGAAAAAGATGTGATATGCTAACTTTTCATTAGCCCTGTGATGCTGAAAGTTAAGCTGAAGATCACTGACTTTAGCGTCGGGGAAAAGGATAGAGCAGTCAGGCAAATGTCACGGGTGACCGTGATGAACTGCCTCTCCCCACCGGGGCGCGTGGCGGCAGATGATGCATGCCTAGCGCTACGGAGCCTCCGTGATCCTTAGGAAAAAAGCTCTTGCTCACGACTCATAAATTCTTAACAATTAAGGAGTTTGGTTACTAAACTTAAGCAGGTTAAAAGCATCTATAGTGAAAGAGTGAAGCTGACCAGGAACTTCCAGCCTCTGTAGAAATTGAGTCATAATCTCCTAATCTCAGTTTCTGAGCTCTCCCTTGCCACAGACTGTTAGTATAATATATGTTCATTTTGATCTGTGTCCATCTGACCAAATAATTTGCTTGTCAGCTATCTACCTATTTGTTTCACACAAAAGATGTGAGCTCTGTCACCCAATCCATTTGCTCTTCTTGCTAGGAACATAACATTTTATGAATAATGTGGTCRTTTAATCCACCCTGGCCATGCATTTTGTGGGTATATGTTCTTGGTAGTTTTAAATCTGTCAATTTAATTGCTTTGTCTTTTGCCTTTAATTTTTTTTACTAAGTTGATGAGTAATCATCTTGTAATTTTAAGGATACCAGGCAGGAAAAGTTCTTATTGGTTCTCTTTACGTTCCTTTATTTAAATAAAATGAACTATCTAAACAATAATCCGTCCCCACCATTTGCTGAACTTCCTGTTAGGCACATGGGAGTTTCAGCCTGTTTGCTTTTTAATTAAAAGTAAGTTTTCAGCTACCTCTTYCATCATCAGAATTTTCTGTCACCTTGAAATGAAGGATCTGGCATTGTCTTTTAAATTATTGAGCACAAGCTGACTGGAGGAGTTCAGCTTGGAGTATACATTAATCTTCCTAACTACTGTCATCAAACTGACTGTCCAGTCGGCTGTGGTTTCAGTGCTCCTGTTCTSTAGCCCTCCTTTGTTTGCCTAGCCACCAGTATGTATAAAACATGAATGTAATCTTTCTGTGCGCTTCCTAATTACTGAATTATATATTCTTTGTGTCCTGACATGTTACAAAACATTTCCCAAGGTCATGTCTGACATTAATGAGCTGGTGTAGAGAGCTTTTCCTTTGCCATTTGGTTAACAGATCTTGCAGTTGAGAGTAGCTTTGCTGGGGGAGTTGTTTCAGACCCTCAGGGAAAACATTATCTGCCTTTTTTTTTTCTTCAAAGTCTCTGATTTGCAAAAGATCTTAAAAATTAACACTTTAAGTGGAGCTGAACTAATTTGCAATCTTAACAGCTATTTAGACTCTACTATTGAATCATGGAAAAAAAAAGTTAGTAATTTATGCATGTTAGTGTTGTGAAAGCATTATTAAATCTTGCCATTCCTAAATTTTCTAAAATAAATTGTTAAGGAAAAAATAAAATGTTGGAGAACAACAGCAATAATAACCCCACTGGAATGGATACACAGCATCTGGATCTGCTCCTAGGCTCTACTGTCATCTTCCAACACGATCCTTCCTGTCCCTGCAGTCCTGCAGCTTGTTTGTGAAACGCAGACTACCATTTTCTTTCTCCTTCCCACTGTCAGTCTGTCCTGCCTATTTAAGTTCTTTGYACAGAATCTAGCACTGCAGAGCTCTGCTATGAGCTACCTCTGTACAAGTTGTCTTTAGTAATATTTTCCACACTAGATCCTTTTTTTCACCAGGAAGTCATAGTTTCGTGCGATTTATCTCACATTTAAGCTTAGAGAACTAATTGTACATGATTTACTGTGCGTATGTGAAGTTATAGATATAAGGTTTCTTGGTGCTGAGTCAGCTAGTATGGTGTGTACCCCTGAATGATAGTGCTCAGACATTTACAGGCCTAGTACTGCACAGGCTTCTGGTCCTTCCTTCTTTCAGAGGTTCATTCCCTGAAAACATCATAATAAAAGCTACTTCAATATGACTATAATACGACTTTGTACAGGTCAGCCCAATAGGAAACAAAAATCCATTGAAATAAACTGGGTATTGAATGAAGTCTGAAGTTATGGATTAACTTCAGTCAGTCTTCTAAGATCAGACTGGCAGCTTCTGAAAGTCTCCACTGCCCGCAAAGCAACCTTAAAAACTATTTCATAAGCCTCTGTGGTGATCAACACCCTCCTAGATTAAATTTTACCATTTTGTTTTATTCTTAAAATCTGTGTTCCCTTAGTTACTGATTAGACTAACCAAAGCATGTATGTATAAAAAGTGGCATTTTCCCACATTTTCAGTCAAATATGACCCACTTACCAGTCTCATTTAAGACTGTATCTCAAGCTGTCACCATGGAAATCACTTGATGTTTCAAACGTTCAAACAGTTATTATGTCTGGCAGGTAGATCCAGACTAATTACAAAGGAGAAAAATTAAATTTAACATGCATAAGTATTGACAGTAAGTAATGATGGGAAAGAAAAGCAGCTCATGCTTGTTAGGCTCTTCAGAAGAAATGTATAAAATTTCATCAGAAAACTGCTATGGATGTTTAAATCACCTCTGTATTATGAGGTGGAAATATTATAACATATGTGATATTGTGTATKTTACACCTACCTCTCAATACTCCACTCTGTAATCCTTGTATAGAATTCAGTTTATCTCTATGAGTAGTTCCATATATTACAAAAACAAGTTTCTGKTTTTTTCCCCCCATTAGTAGGTGATGCAGTTGCAGACATGTTTCTTATGTTATTTTCCCTCTCATTTACAATGAGTTACTGATAGATTATKTCTGGAAGTTAATAGAATTATTAAAAGGAACTGCTTCCTTTGTAACATTTTTCAGCAGTCTTCATCCAGCTACTGTTACATTATGCACCTGTACAYTTGTATAGTTGTATGATCCAAACTTCATTGAAATTACAGAGGCCATGGTCAGATAGACTAATATATGCTCTCTATTTTCATTGTATATGCTGATTTTAATGACTATTCATACAAAATACTTCTTATCCTTTTTTTTTGTTTTTTTACTGTTTCCCAAATTGTAGAGTTGGAAACAAGTGGAAAAAAAAACCAAAAAACTTGTAATACTCATTTTATTTTTATTTACCTTTCTTCTCCCCTTCAGAAAGTCATTTATTTCACTTTCCATAGAGCAGAGGGAATAATACAGTTTAGTTGAAGGTAGATTTTCCCTCTTAGCTGTCATTTAAAGGTACTCTGTCAAGGTTCTTAGTCCTAAAAATCAATTCACAATACTTTGTTATTTGATGTGTCCATCATGACTTGGTGCAAGTTATTTTTTTCTACTTTTTTTTTTTCTTGTAGCTTGAAAGCAAAAAAAAAAGGACTGTTTTGCTTTCTGCAATTATATTTATGCATTCTGTAGGAAAAATGTCAAAGCCTTTATGTTCTGAAGAGAGATACTAAGGATTTTCATTGATAACCAACCCAGTGCTTCCCTATTGGGTTTTCATTGACCAAGACATGAGTCCAAATAGCAAGAAGTGGCTTGAAGTCCTTCCATCCTAGTTGACAGTGGCTAGAGTATTATGTCCAAATTCTTGCGATTTATCTGCCAACTAGATCATTACATTCGATTCTGAAGCCAAATGGAGGCAAACCAAGCTCAGATGTTCATTTGTTGGAAGAGATAGCTAAATGTGACTTCAGAAGATGTTCTGCTGGAAATGAGAAAATGCCTCTTGGCTCCAGCTCAGCCAAGACTGAGATGTTCCTCAGAACAAGCAGTGAAGCTGTCTGCACTGTACCTTTCCCTCAGTTCTTCTGTGCTAGGCTACTAGCTGTGTGCCAGCATGGACAGTAGGAGAGGTGGATACAGTTAGCATCTACACACCTTAAGCTGAGCAGCAGCACTGGCTGAAATATTGGCTCTTGCTTTCACKACTGAAGAAGAAAACCCTCAGGAGGAAGAGCTACATATTAAATGTATTTGCCTTACTTTTATCCTTTGTCATCCTTTGGGGGGCAAAAATGCCTTTCATCCACACGTCCCTTCATTTCTTAAGAAGCCAACTTTTTCTTACTTCCCATTATCATTTGTGTAAAAAAAAAAATGACAGTGCCTTTTCCCTCTCAGAGTCCAATATTTAGTAAGAGCTGGCAAAAGTGACTGACATCTTCACCTTGAGAAGCAGCAAGAGGTACCCCAGGAATAAAAAACACTCGGACCATGGAGGGACTCTGCCTTTCTGGTCTGGAGGCTGTCCTTGTTCCAAAAACATTTCCATAGCATTGCAATCATCTTGGGTAAGGAAGAAGAGTATGTATGCAAGGAGATAACTTTCAAGGTATATGGATTTATCCTAATGTTCTTGCCAGTGAGTCACTGCTTTTTTGATCATTTTGTTTTTGAACTACACTCTTAATAATAGATTGTAAGAAGCAAACAGAAAGAGATTTTTTTTCTCTCTTGCAGCAATTTTAAAAATAATTTTCCTGTGTCATCTACACAAAGATGATTTAATTAAATACTTTAATCCTGACCACAAATAATTTATGTAGTGGTGAGAGAAGCCCAGCATTGCCTTGTCATTGAACATTTACTTAATCCTCTCRTACCTGCTTGATAATTACTCCTTCAGATCTGACCTTGCACTAGGAAAAAATTAGCGTAGAAGACTTGGAGAAAAAGATGAGGGGGAAAATCTTTCAAATTACTTAATAATTTATGATCACTGTTGAGTCAGCCTTCATCCAGGCTTTCGAAGGGGTGAACTTCTGTATCTGTCCTGAAATGAAGTAGCAGTAGTACTTTTCAGTTTCTGGAGCTGATCAAAATCTAGTAATGATATATAGAAGATCTTGTTTCCCCTTCAAAAACAGATAATGATCTCTTTTTAGTGTCTTAGTGACTTAAGCCACATCTTACATAAATCTGCCTTTCCTTCTCTGCATGCATGCTCACACATTTCTATTCTTGCAACATTGATCTTATAAGCTTAAATGGGAAAGTGTTTATTTTCCTTTCATGGAAAGGCAGGAGCCAAGTTTCTCTTCAAGCAGTGATAATAAATGGAAGATTGTCTCAGAATTTGATCTATGCCTTGGAATTTCTTGCCTCGTGCAATTAATGGGCTGAGCCCAGGTGACAAAATAATGACTCTAAATTCAGTCACAAGGTCACATCTTATTCTGAAAGAAATCAGCTTTGCATGTGTTTTAGAGGAGCTTTTGTTTGTTTACTTTTCTATCTTCTTCTTCTGAAGGTGTATGTCTCATTGAAATTGGTTGCTATGTTTTGTATGCTGATTTACAAGGCACAGCTGACAATCCATTTTCACAGCATTGAACACAGAGGAAAAATCATACAAATTAGAAATAAAATGATCCTGTGAAAAATCAGTTTATTTCTGAAAATCCTAAGGGCATAATATAGAGCAAGTGAAGGTCCAAGCTAAAAGGAGCACTGATGAAGTGGGGAGCTGAGAAATGCCCCAGAGGGAGGTTGAAGTCACTCTGCTAAAAGGAGACTGCAACTGCATCAACTAAAATAAGAACAAATTAGGGTGCATTAAAATCTATGGACAGATGATTTCACAAGAGATCTTTGGAGCCATTTACATTATCTTTTATTTATGAAGAGTCAGTCCTGGGGAGATTTGTTTGTTTGGACTTTGTAAGAGGGTGCATGAACCTCCAAGCAAGAATCATAGAGAAAGATCAGCTTTGCCTTTTTCAGGAACTAAAATGAATTACTGAAAGGAGCCTTGCACAGGTTTTACCATCAGTTCTCAGTGAATTTACACCGAGTAAACAAGGAATTTACCTTTTCTAGATATTAAAACCGGTTAGCTGTAAATGTCCCATTTGCTGGATGTTTTTGGAGGTGCAGACTGTTGTTGTGGCAATTTTACTTGAAGTGACACAAGAAATCATTGCCATCGTCTCTCAGCACTTCTTCATGAGGGGTATTAACAGATTTCACGGGTTCTCCTAGGCCCTTTCACTGTTCACTCAGCCCTTGCAGAAAGCCCGTGAAGAGGGTTGCACCTGGCTTTAGGCTAGACGGACAGTAAATCCTCCTGAGAGGTGACAATTTTTTGAGCTATGTTTGCGCTTCAAAAGCAGTTGTGTGACTGTGGTCTGAATGAATTCTCACACTATTAAATTTAATGGAAGACAAGTTTTSGTCTCTAGAATTAACTGGATCTTACTGATCTTCCCAATATACAGCCAGAATTCTCATCTGCATTGTACTTTTTTTTTGACATATTGCTTTTTTGATCTACAAATGCATATTAATTTGTTGCTGGTCTTCAGTCCTTGAAAGGCAATCTATTTTTAATTTGCCAAAGCCTTAAATGTGTTTCTATCGTAATTTGTATTTATTATGGTGCTTAATAGATCTGCAGCATGACTGTCAGAAAGGTGACATCAGCTTTCCACTATATGGAGCAAAGTGGGGAGCCAATAAAGGGACTGTCTATTGATCATCTGATGGGTCTAGGGAGTCTTTTCTCTCCAAGGAAGACAGAAACTGAAGTCTTTTTTTTTTATTTAATACCTTTTTTAACATAAAAGAGGCTTATCGTATAGACAGCTAATTTTTTTCTTATCGTATTTATATGTCCCTTGTTTAAGAGCAAGGACTGAGTGCCACCTAGCACTGCTGGTTAGGAGGAGGGAGTTAGCCAAGTGCAGTTTACAACCTTCTTTTTTTATTGTTTTCCATCTTGTCCCAAGCCAGATGAAGGGGAACGTAAGGGAAATCTTACTTGACTCTGTCCTCTTATCCTTTTCATTACAGAATTCATTCAGACGCAAGACARATTTAAAGAATAAGAATATCATAAGAACATTTGACTACTTAATAAAGGGAATGTTGCTTATACTTGGTGCATTAATAGAGACTAAGGTGATTCAATGGTACCATGACTTCACCCTTAGCATGCTTTCTTGCGATGCTTGCACAGCTGGCTTACAGTATCTTTGATGTCCTAAAAAATCGTAATGCTTTCAGGCCCTTTTCTCTCTTTTTTTTTTTTTAATGTAAGTATTGTTTGTCTTATTTAGAAATTTTAAGTACTTTAGATAATCACTTTAGATGCTTCCCTCTAGTATTTCTAAAAGAAGCTTGCACCTTAAAGCATGCTATAGAAAACACTGCAAAATCATAGTTCTATTAGGCTTAGATTTACAAACGGATATTACTGGTTAAATTTAGTTCTAAGTTCAGTTTAGACTTGTATCTTATAAAGCAGCTCAACAAAGTTTGACCTTGCTTTAACCACAACACATGGGCATTTAAAGTTCTGCTGCTGTTCATGCCTACAGATGTTGTCATCATTTTGGTTGACTCAGACAACTGCTAGCTATACCATTGCCACCTATTTTCAGCCTAAATGTATTTTACATCATGTATCTCCAGCAAATACCTTTTGGAAGGACGAAAGCTAGTGACCTCACTACAGAAGAAGCATGCAAAAAAGAGAGTGTGAAGGTGCTAGTGCTACATTTTATACTCTTAKGTAGGGGAAATAGTACTTGGCCAGAAAACTAATTTATCTGAATTTAAATCTGAATAATTTATCTTATTTAATCTGAAGGGTTTTAAACCGCTTCTCCAGTTTTTTGGAGAAGTATCCAGGCAACCRGCTCTGGGCAGCTACCTGGTGAAGCTGTGCTGCTGTGCACTAGCAATGCAAAAATAATGGGATCAAAGGGAAAAGAGAATAAGCAAGAAGGGTCTTGACCCTATCATCCACTGAAGAGGATACTTCTCTAGGAGAGGAAGTCTTGGACTATCTTCCAGAAACTGTTTTGACAATTTGCATTTTTCCCCCTCCACTTATTTCCAAAGAAATTGGAATTCGGCATGCTTTTTCTTTTGACCATCAATGACCATTGTTCTCTTAGCATCTGCTCGGTTTGGCTTTTCTGTACATTTATTTCTGTGGCTAAAAGCAGCTCTGAGCAATGTTTTCCATAGGTTTCTGTAGACAATACGTGAGGCTGCCAAAGTGAAAAGTCCTTCAGCTTCCAGGAACAGAACCAAAGAGATTTTTCTGAGCATCAGGACTGGTAGACTGTTGCACTCTTCTTGCTTTTTACCCATATAATGTCAACATTATCCAGAGAGCAGACTGCCATTAATGAAGTCTGGAACTTTCCCCATCTGTCTCACTAAATGCCAGTTGGAACACGCGCCTTTTCATTTGACAATAAAATCAATGAATGAAATATTAGAGACTTGAAAGGTATGATGTGCAGAATTCATTATAGGAGTTGCTGTGTTCCAGTGGATAGTAAGTCCTGCCCTGTCTTCCTGTTATCATCAACATATCTACTTAATGAAGCTGGCACCTTCTGTTAATCTCTCACCTCTTTGCTTTTAAATTTTATCTTTCTTATAGAAGGCTTTTATATAAGACTTTAAGGTCTCCCTAGCTCAGAACTGTGCAGTAAAACAGCACCGTCCGTGAACTGTTTGGCTCATATTTTTTCATGTTTGTTGCAATTAAAGCCAGATCTGAACTAACTAAATAATTAAACAACAGAGAGGAAGAGAAGGAGCTTAAGCTGATTTTCATAACACTTATTTTTATGGCCTTGCTAAGTTGACACAGCCTTTTTCCTCTTTGCTCTGAGGTTCTTCAGAACAAATGGAATCCCTCAGTACTAAGCCAAGAAATAGCAAAGAAAGTGAAAAGACAGTGCTGAGATGGACTTCACTTAAACACCCCAAAACCTCTGGAACTATCCACAAAGATTTATTTGAAAAAGATTCTTGAAAAAGTCAATACTATTTATGATTTCAAATTGAGTTTATCAGTAAACAGTTTCAGCAACTCTGTTCAGCAGAGAACAGCTCAGCTAGCTCGCCTTGCTACTCCTTTGTCTCCAGGATACAGGTTAAAAGAAAGACACAGAGGTCAATGGTCATATTCAAACTTATGAATGAATCTGTGTATATTTGATATTCACAGTGCTCCATCTCCTGCAAACAAAATAACATTCAACTCTGTGGCAGGACCTAGCTTTCCATTCGGTTCTCCAACTTGTTCCTTTCTACTTATATGCACATCCTTTATTTAGCCTGAYTGCAGAATCATGTCCTACTTAGAGAGACTGAAGCTCAGCAAAGAAGTGACCCATCTGTGATTGCACAGCAACTCAATATTAGAATGAGCAACAGATCCTGAGTCTCTTGTGCTCATCATTAAAACATGAGGCATCTTGCCTGGCTCTGTACAGCCACTGCTTTTTTTGCATCAAGCAGGAGCATCTTTGTTTGATGGGCTCAAGATGCAAAACAGCAAATTGTTGTTTAGTATCAGAGCTCTATCAACACTTCCCAGTATAGGAGTAATTGTGCTTAGCCATTAGATATGAGCAAATGTTTACTGTGTCATGTTGCCATCTGATATTCCCAGTGYATAAATCATTCTTAGCTGTAGTGACTGTGAGCTCTAACCTGTCTCACAGCCCATAATTAACAGGATGAGGTGAGCTCTTTACATAAACAAACTGATTGTCAGTATAATAAGTGCCATTAATAGCATTGTCAAGAAGTGCCAGGTAGGTAGCAGCATCTTACTGCAATCTGTGTCTACTGAAGAGAACACTCCTGAGTTTCCATCCTGAAAAATTTGCCTGGTTAAGCCACATAGCCAAAGGGAAATGTGGAGCTTGTTTATTTTTTAGCAGATCTGAACTCAACAAAGGGGAAAAATAATGTCAACATAGTTGTATTTCAACACCACTTACATTAACTTGGCAACCTTTTTCACATTAAACATGTGACAGCAACCCTTTTCTACCAAATACAGCCCTGTCCCCCCCTTTTTTTTCCTTTTTATTCCTTTTTTTTTCTTTTTATTCCTTTTTTTTTCTTTTTATTCCTTTTTTTTTCTTTTTATTCCTTTTTTTTTTTTAACCTAATACCAAAACAGTCCTTTTCACTTTATTCATCTTGGATTTTTTCTGTAATGGCTTCTACATTCTGGGACTTATCTGATGCTTAGAAAAAAAAAAAAAAACACTTGTGAGATATTTACTCATTTCTACTGATGCCTACTGATTTTGTGAGACATACTTACCCAAATGCTTACAAACCTTCCTGGTGTTATCTATCAGTTTGGAGGATTTGTTCCTTTTAAGTAAAAGGCAAGTGAGTTTACTATCCTGCTGTTTTATATTCAATAACTACCTGAGGGAACGTGAAGTAGAAAGCTGCCCACAACTTGCCTGAGCTCTCTCGCATGTTAAAAAACTTTTTATCTTTCTGTCTCTAATTCATTGTTAGTAAATAACAGTGTACTGTTATAACAACTTCAAACGCTTACTGCTGAAACTTGATAAAGTGTAGTGAAGCRGTGACAGATCAGTAGTGAGTTATCCTTGTTTTACAGAAAGAAAATGAGGGACAAGCAGCTGGCAGCTAACCTCTGTTATCCCGGGGTGAATCTGAATTAAATTTGTTCAATTAATTGAGACAACTTGAGGTTCAGTTTGCTAAAGCCAAAATGAGCAACTGACTGAATGTCAAGGGGAGTGTGAAGAGACGTGYCCAGAGTCCCAAGGGACTTACCATATGTAAATCTATGGCAGAGCAGAATGCAGCATTCAGACATGGTGAGAAAAAACTCAGCCATCAGGGGACCGAATAAACTGATCAGTAGACAGTGGGAATATCTCCTTAAGCACTGCTCATGAAAGGCATTGCATAAGAGCTGGTTTAACTGAGCACCCAACTGTTCAGTTCCTCGTTACTGAGATGTGTTTCACCAGTGGGATTTGTGCCAGTCAATATGTGCATCTCTAGGCGTTTTCCCCTTTAAAACACTGATAAAGTTATGACAACAGAGCCATGGTGCATGGAAACTTACCTTCATGCTCTTCACACACTGGTCCAAGACATTTTTTATTGCATTAGCCATGGCAGCAAGGAAAAAAAAAAAAAAGCCTTTTTTTTTGTTCAGTAATCAGGTATTTCTGCATAGGACAAATTCATGTAATGGCCTTCACTGGGCACGATCATTTAGAGATATCTTTTCTCTCAGAGCCTGGCCTGAATGCTAGAACTAGTGGAATACACTTTTTTTGTAAGGACATATTGCTAGCTGCAGAGAAAGAAGGCTTTGTATAAGCATTTCTTTGTTTGTTTTATATTAACTGAATCAAAATTTCAATAGGARACTACTTAAGCAGGGAAAAGCAGTTGCAGGATACACAATCTTTAGCAGCCATTGGTATGAATAAAAATGTGAGATAATATAGTCAAAACAGAGAACATATCCCAGTGACCTCCTCCAGTCTGGTTAGCAAAATACCCATAGTCTGAAAAAATATTCATGTCAAAGTTTCTTTAGCTGTTAATTAGATGGCAGCTCTACTGCTGGTACATGCTGTGCTATAAACAACGGCATAAAAGCTGAAATGAGGCAGGATGGGCTCAGCAGCACCTGAAGGTGATGGGGGTTATAGTGTCATAACTGACCGTCTTTGGTCAGGCTAGCTCCTCTCCCATGCCAGATGAGTTTTGTGCTTCGAGCATGTCCTTTCCTCACAGGTGGGAAACAAACAAGAACTTCTCCGTGTTAGTGTCTTTGAGTCTTTGAGCTCTTTTTAAGTTTCAGGCAGCTCGTGAGGCCTGTTGTTYGGGGCCCACAAAGCCTTGCCGTTGTCACGGAAAACCTTAGAAATGTTCATTCCAAAGTGAAAGGTTTGTTCCATACTTACTCTTTTGTGCTTGGACGCTGAGAACCTTTTTCCTTGAAACTCTGCAGATGAAAGTGTTGCAAACATTAATGATAGATTTGCTCGCTTTGCTGTGTTTTGCTGGACTCCTCACTGTTCTGTTCCTTTTCTAACACGCTCCTTAAAGGAGAGGACAAGATGAGGGGAAACCCAGTATATTCTCCTCTTTTGATGAACTTCAATCTCTCATCTTTCCTTATGCTGATGAATCACTGATATAGCTCTTTGTCCCAGTCTCTCTCAGTGCACTTTTGTGTATTTCATGTTTTTGATCACCTTTGGGTCATTGTCAGCTCCAACTGCCTTTGACCCAAGCTGGCTCTGTTACTCTGGCGCATGAACTTAGACTCTGTTTTGGATGTGCCTTTTGAATCCTCCCCCAAGCCACCTACAGGTCACCTGCCATGTTTCTCTCTGTACTGACTTTAGAAACTCTCGCTAAATTCTTCTTCTCCAGCACAAGCAGCTGTTAAGCTGTTACTTCTTTCACCATGGCCGCACCACCMCTTCTCATTACATACAGAAGACATCTGATACCGTTTTTCAGATCTGTGTTCCAAAATTCCCAATGTCTTCTTCCCTTTACTAATTCCTTCCTCCTGGCCCATCTTGTCTTTCCCTTCATGCTAGGTACTYCATCTACCTCTGCTTCACTTATTTGTCAGACCTTGCTTATCAGGTATTAACTACTTGGTCTCCTCTCTTCTCCTGACGCTAATCAGCTATGCCACTGCTGTGGAGCCTTGCTGGCCTGTCCTGAGACAGTCCTGATATAACTTCAGTAAACGACTTGTAAATTCTTCTCATTCAGGTTGCTTTTTAGTAACTCTTCATGCAGTTTCCATTTGTGAGAAGTTAGCCTGATAAGAAGGGCATAGTTAGGCTATTGAGAAGCAGCAATATACTTGATGCAAATGTAATGTGACATAACAGACTTGTATGGCAGATATATTATCCTGAATTTTTTTGACTTTTCCACAGGTAAGAGTAAGCTCTTCATGACAGAAAAATGCCTCTTCTTATACCTACSTTCATTCAGATATACATGCATGCACATGAATACATGTGTGTATGCAGGTATTCAGATACAGTATATGTGTATCTAAAATATATATGTACATGCAGTACATATGTATTTAAAATACATATGCACATGAGGTAAAACATTTCAGTTCTGTCGAACACATTGTCCCGAACTGTACATCTGAGAAAAAATGTTATCTCTTATTCGTAGGGATACACAAGCTTTTGCTGCAGAGCACACACAAGATTGCTCATGCATATTTTGACCTTAGATTTCTAAATTTCTAAAAACATTATATAGCCAAGTGCTAGAGATTTTTGTACTAGAAGTATATTTCCAGAGGTAACTCAGGRAGTTTGCTGCAGGAGAAGAGAGACTGTTCCAAGGATGAGAGAGGGCATGGAAGTAGAACACAGGAGTGAGTCTGGGAGCTGGGAGACATGTGAATTGATACAGACAGAGCAGGAATTGCATGGAGCATTAATAGTGAGCATGAAAAGCATATACCTGACAGTCATCTGAAGAGATGAATGAGATATGTGGCACAAAAAGAGAAAGATTTTAGAAACCACCTTGATGGTACCTTGTATGAATTGATGCAAGATCAGAGCCTGGAAGGTCATAGAGGAAGGGTCAGCCACTCAGGCAAGACTAGCATGAAGTGCTAAACATTCTTCTGCTATAATTCAGCCTGAGTAGACTGATTTCAATGAAATCATGCAGATTCTGTCATGAAGATGTGGCTTTACCTATATAATTGTCATTTCATAAAGGAAKAGTGCCCCATGCAGGTATTCAAGAGATAAAGCAAAAGAAATTGGGAAAATGAGGGAGAAGGAGAGCGTGGCCAAGTACACTAATGAAAGAGTAACTCAGAGCTGTGCAGAATATAATCCATCTTGATTTTACCATTACAGAATTTGCTAGTCTGCTCGTGTCAAAAGTGGAATTGGAAAGCTTGTTCAGGATCTTTTTCACTGTGAAACATCACATAAGACTAGCAGATACTAGATTCAAAGTAAATAAAAGCTTGTACTTCAGCTGAGGCATGTGCCACAGGTCACTGGAAGCTGGAGAATACTCTGAGAAACACCATACAGCTACCCTGTTACTGTACTGTTAATTACACAGCTGCTGCTTGCTGCTGTGGAAGACACATTGCTGTACACTGAGCTTTAAACCAGCCAGGTGCAGCCATTGTTATACTTCAGATAGGAACAGTTAATACTTCAAAGTGCTTAAGTTTATATGGTATGAGGGACACAAAAATGGAGAAGGGGTAAAAGCTATTGTTTTCCATATTTTTTTTTAATGGAGAATCAAGCAAGAAGCTGTTATGGGTCTTGTCCAGGRTCACACAAGAAACCAGTATCAAAGTTAGGGACTGGGATGAGATACTGGGTCTTCTTCAGTGCCTGAAGTATAGCATCATCCTTTCCCTTTGGTTAGCCACRAGAAATCTCTGAAGTAGAAACATAATTGAAGATATTGAGTTGTCAGGCTCAGAAATACCTGTTTTTCCACAGAAACCTCTTTCTAGCGACAGCTAAGCTTTTGCAGGGAGAGAAACACTTGTCATCATGTGAGCTGTCAGAGACCTAGCCTGTGCAAAACACTGTAGATGTGAAGCTGCCTCCTAGAGGAGTCTCCTCCTGCAGCCATGTGGAATACGGCCTGGATCTGGGCAATCCAGCTGTAATTCTGCCTACTTAATAGTTTTTCACCATGGTCATGACAGAATCATAGTTGTATTTTCTGTYGTCTGTTGTCAGAAAACAAAACACCATTTTAGTGGTGATATATATATAAGGAAGAAAGACGAAAGACATGTTCATTTTCATAAGCTAACTTCAGCCTGGAGTAACAAAGAGTGAGAAGAGTGCACTTAATCATTACTGCAGAGCAGAAAACAATGACAAAATTCTTGTCGTTAGCCATGGTGTTTTATTATAACACCACTTAAGAAGAAAAAGGAGACAGTTCAGGATACTGAACAATTCCAATTCATTATGGCAAGCATGGCGTTCTCAATTGCTGAAAGAATAACTCTTTCAGGTTTGCCTTTTGCAAGGGCCTCAGTGCCAACGCAAATAAACACTGTAGTCCTTCACCTTGGGAATCTGAATTCAGATTTTGATCTGATCKGACTGACACACAGCTGCTGAAATACCAGCTAGAAGGTTTCATTCATGCTGCAAAAGTAGGGCCAACAGCACTGTAGCCTTTGCTCACRAGAATGAAGTTAATCAAAAGCTGATAGTGCGAAGTTTCAGCAGAGGTGCACGTGCCTCATGGGGAAGACACAAAGAGTGACAGGAGGACAGGGCAGGGCAGAAGCCAGAGAACAAGGATAGTAGACGGTGGGTGAAAAGGAGAGTTCTCTTTGTCCCTGCTCACGTCATGCACGGCTTTGGCCAGGACCTTCTTTCTACAGCTTCCCAATGCACTTGAGAAAGGAACCAATGAGATGGAATGGCAGGTAATACTCAAATACGTTAGATAAATTTTCTCATGGTGATCTCTGATAGCAAAATCTTGTGATGGAAATTTTGATGGAAACATTTTTAGTTGTTCAGAATGACAAAAATATGATTTGGAATTTGATTTTTGACCTTTTAAATACATAATGTAAGATATTTTATATATTATTCATCTAAATTATGTGTCATGTTCATACTATTGAAATGGGAATTGTATATTGTTTATACAGAATATTTAGATGTGATTATTTTGATGGCTGCGAATCAAAATATCTAAGGACCTCTTTGCCAGAAAATATTTTTGAATTTCAGTTTTTTATCCTGATTCGTAATGAAGGCATTTTTTGAAATCACCAAAATTTGCTGTGTATCTGAAGTTATGTTTTTCTGATTAGTTCTGCTCTCAGTTGAGATCATAGAAACGACATAAAGGAAAAGAAATTGTTATTTTTCTTTGGAAGAGATAGCAATACCATCCCAGGCTACAGAAACTGGATGTATAACTAATGAAGACACTAACTGTATCTTCATAATTTGCTCCAGGTTGGCTTGAGAGGAAGTCATTTCATCTGCCTAACAAGATTTTAGATACCAGTAAGAGTTATAACAAGTTATATGATATATTAGCTTAGGCAGTACCTAARTATTTGTGTTTTCCCAGGCAGCTCCAAAAGCAAACTGGAATGTGTTAGCTAATAGATTTTAGTTTGTGASCAGACAAAAGGGCAGGTACAAACAGTTATTCCAGCTTAGTAGATATGAATCACGTTATCTTATCYATGTGCCTAACTAAGCTCTAAAGTTTACATGTTAATTGTTGCCTTCATCTATGTTTCATATCGAATTCCGAGAAATACTGCTAAGAGCAGGATTTGTTCTAGTGCCTTTAAAAATACAGGGAGAAGGGGAGGGAAGTGATACTGCTACAAAAATACATGGAGATATAATTTCCTAAGCCTTCCAGTCTATACTGGCATGAGAAACASTAACTGAGAAATAAGTATTTCAGGGATTTATTTTCAGAACTGAGATTTTGAACTAGTAGGTGGGAAAGCAAAGCCATCAACAAGCAGCAAGGTTTGTTCATTTCTTAYTATGCAGCAGTTTGAAGGTTGAACTCTGTGGCTTGTTTGGCAACACATAGGGCTAAGATAATGAAAGCAGATTGATGCTCCATGGTAAGGAAGTTCAATATCTGCTTCTTGCAAATAGAATTCTGACATTTCTTTTGATGTTAGCAGTGCTATCCTCAAAAGGATCTGCTGACTGCTGAGTTGTGAAATGTGCTGTTAGAGCGTGGGCAGGGTCACTGTCTTCCTACCAGCTGTGCCATTGCATTCCGGCCCAGCTGCACCTGCAATTTTTACTGTGTTTCTCGTACTTTACTAGACGTGGTACTTTCTCATTTTGGTTTATTCTACCCCATCTGTAAGGGGGTGGTTTGTAAAGAGCAATCAACCTTCCAGCAAAGAATCAACAAGTGTTAGCTTAAATCTGTGCCCTTTAGAATGACTTGTTTCAAACAATCAAGATTCCTGTGTTATTTCCTCACAATATATATTTTTTTCTATATATCTCATAAGATGAGAAACCCTACAGTTGGTTTGGAAATAGCAGACCTTCCTTTCAGCAGTTGTTTAGGATGCATATGGACCTAACTTGAATTCCTCTCATTTTCTTATGCACTCTGCTCTGTTAATTTTGACAATTTTGAGTAGCACATGTGTGGGGTGATAAATGCAGGGTGCCTAGATTTCTCACTGTTTTAACAAACTAGTGAAGAGATAGATTGTAGAAAAGGGAATATATAGTATATAGTTGAAAGGAAAGCCATCAGTAGAAAATGAGGGCTGTGAAAGACTGTCATGTTGTGACTGGGATAGAGTAGGTTGATCCTGACAGTGCTGTGGAGTGCACTTGGGAATCTCACAAAGTCATTTCTAGATTGATTTTCATTCACTCCCTGAATGTTTTTGTAATGTGCAGCTCTGCTGTATTTGCTAATGCCCACAAAAGACTCTCGTGGTCATCTACCCCATCCTAAATTCTTCCTAGCTGTTTCTGAAAGTAAATGAGTCTTCTGTCTTTATGTCTTGCTTCACAGACAGGTCTGTCTGTGACCCTACCAAATTTTAATAATTCAGATAATGCTTCAACATATGCAGCACAGAATGATAATTCAGTACTTTCAGTGCTCTGCTGTGGTCCCACATTCAGTTTTACTMACAATGTCTGAGATTTGGAAATGTTCTTGCAGAGCATCATATTTAACTATTTTCTAGAAAGGTGGTAAAAAAAACTCCAGTCCCAGTCATACTGCCCTTCCTGAGTGCATCCCTCTGTCAAAACACCATTGCCTTTCTTTGTTTAGATCCAAAATGCAGTCTTTTTTCCTTCCATTCCTTCACAAGAGCACCATTTCAATCACTTCTCTTATTTACATTTGATACAGCACATCTCAGGATAGATAATTAAGTCCTTATCTATACAAACATTCACTTTTCTGTTGATTTTTAAGCAYTGCAAACCTTCTAGACACATTTGATTTAAAACACATTTTACTTCAGATGAAGCCAGCTGCTAATCAATGTAAGCTAAAACAAAATAAGCCCATCTAAAGCTGAAATCATAATTTCACACAGGCATTACCTAAATGAGTTTTAAATTACTCTCTTGAATTAAAACAGTGCAACTTTTTTATGTAGGTAAGCCTTTAGAATCCAATATTTTCTAGAGCAAAAGGGATTTCCTTTGTGCCTGWGGGAAAAAAGAATGACGCCAGTGGGGGGGGAAGAGAATAATGTATTATATCAAACTTTATTCTTCAATTATATTATCTCTATCAGAGTATAAACAGATCCTCATATTTGATGATCATTTTACCAATACTTACTTCTCACCAGGAGTGTTCTTCATCATTGTATTCCAAAATCAGGCAGCATTCAGATTTGCCTGGGTGATATATTTTTTGTCAGTGCAGCAAAGGTTCCCACAGTGTTTAATTACTCAGACTAGCCAGGGGAGAAGGAAAGAAATGAGCCGTGCTGAGTTTGCTGTGCCAGGATTGTTTTCTGTTACATAATGAGGCATCTTCCCAACGTACGAAGGGAAGGTAGCCTCAGAACCGCTGTCTTCTGTTGCCACTGTCTGTCCCATTTGTGTTTGCCCTTGATTGACTGCCTTTTTTGATCATATGTTTGCAATTTGCTCCTTTGCAGGGCAGCAGGTTCTTGGCTTGGTGGAGAACCAAAGTGACTGGTATCTGGGCAACCTTTGGAAGAATCATCGTCCCTGGCCAGCGCTTGGGAGGGGTTACAATACAGGTAAGTCCTGAGGGTTTCCTTTGAAGTGCCATTTTCATTGAAGGTGGAATTTATGTCCTGGCGTAGAATGAATGTAGTATGAAAGGTACCTCCTTCCCAACCAGCCTCAAAAATTGCAGGTTTGAGCAGTAAAAATGATGCATTGTGATGTGTTTTAGAGTTCCAGCTCTTATGCTACTCKATGGGGAACATGTTCCTTCTCTAAATGGCCTTAAGAGAGATTGTTTGACATTATTTGGGGAAGGGCAGAACTTTTCAGCAGTCTGGCACATTCCAAGCACATCTCTTACATAAAGATTTCTCGCTATGATGAGCACCTGAGGCATATGTAGGCCCAGCAAGAGGGAAAGAATAGGAATTAAGGCTCATTTTCTGTAGAGAGGTAAATGGCACAAATGTTAAATGGCACAAAATGTCAATGTAGTAACAATATAACTCMTGCAGGACAACAACAGGGTCATAATTATCCTAATAAAATGCAAACCACTGGCCATCAATTTCTGCTACCATGAGAAAGGAATAAAGGCACTAGAATTTATTAGTTTATGAGAGACAGGTCTTCCCACTGATTTGTGTTTGGTGTGTGAGAAAACATACCAGGTACATAAAGAACACACACATACATCTAAATCATTCCAATGCTGGGCTTTATGTGCTGGTGCAGTGAGTTAGATTCCCTTTCTATTTGTAATAAAAGGATAGAACAGATGGTGAAGGCTCTGTTTAGAATAGATGAGTCTATTTAAATAACCCTGCACTATCAGAAAATGATTCACCATAATAGTGGTTTTGCTGTACAGAAATATACAGGGTTCAATTAAACAGACTAACTAGAAAAAATGTTGCACACGGAGCTGGGTCATCTGTGTTTCTGTATTCCTTTCAGCACTGGGAGAAATCATTCCAGTTTTTGAGAATTTGATTTTCAGCCATTGCAGAACATCTCTGTTCTCTGGAAATGTTAAAAAAAAAATAACCTAATACCACCCAGATAGGTAGGGATGTAAGATAATAGCAAATGAGGTTTGTTTTCTGGTTCTCTACTCCCCAGAGTAGAAGTACGTATGTTAAGGCTTGGAATGCCCCTATCCCCAAACACATGAAAGAAAGCTAAGTTTGATGAGTTTGCCCTGATGCCTGAAAGCTCATGTTATACCTAATCCAAACTTCTCAGCATCACTTATGGTCAGTGTTACAGCACAAAATCTTTTGTTTTTCTGAAAGATAGCTACCTTTTATAATTATTTTCATAATTACAAATTTACCTTTCAAATATGTCATTTCTTTCTGTTATTTTAATGCTGAAAAAATGTGGCACAACTACATATCATGGAAGTAACTCACACATATAGGCTATCTAAAATGTAACTGTGTAAATAATAATGCTATACAGATTTCATTTGTATTGTYATAGCTTTCTGATGGATGTTACTGTAAAAGTACTAAAGTCAATGTATCACACAATTCCTCCACTGGAAGCAAACCTAATTGGATATCAATAGTCTTTCCCATTTATTGTACATGTTAGTTGGTGGTGAGTATAAATACTTAGCTGCCTATCCATGAAAAATCTTGCACATGATTTTAGGCTATTCACAATTTCTTTCTTCAGACAATGCACATGCAGTTATGAATTTCTTTAAGAGACATAGGAAGTCAAAAGATAGATAATGAATGGAGGTTTGCAAAGGTGAATATAATAAGTGGAATGCCATTTTTTCATATATGCAACAAGGGATCATTGAGAGAAACACTGCAAGCTCTGAATGGTAGCAAATGATCTGTTAATAACAGAATGGGCATAATTTGCTGTAACTATTTTTCTTAAATTCTTTGTTTGTCTCAGTAGCAGAGATTGGAGGTATATACCTCTCAAAGAAATAACAAAATAAACTGGGGTTTGTTTGATATATTCACTGCAGACAGCACTGTGGCCAAGGAGGATTCAGAAAACTAAAGAAAGAGGCAAAAGAAAGATGGTAACTCCAAGCAGAGTTATTGATCAAAGCTAGGCAAGGAAAGGGAAAATTTAGAGCCTTGGGTATTAAAAGCAGTATTAAGGAGKCCTAAAAGAGACCCCCAAACCCTAAAACTTCAATGAGCTCAACAAAGACTAATCAGAAGGAAGGAATGAGAGCCTGTGCTCTTGGGAGAGCATTTTACTACAGTCTTAAGCTGTAGTCTTATGAAAAGAGATTTTTATGTGCGTCTCTTCAGCCAGACCCAGCCCTTGAAGAYTGGATGCAGAAGCACTCCTCCGAGGCACAATCCTTCCATTGCCTTCCACTGCTTCCTCCCTGATCCTAAAGCATGTCATTTTTCACTCACCTCTTCTTCCTATATCTCAGCCCAGCTGGACAGAATATAGATTGGGGGAATCTGGAAGGCAGATACATTAAAGCCAAGGCTCCGTTTGTTTCTTCTCCACTAGTAATAAATAGGCAGGACTCCTTAAAACTGGTAAACATGTGAGTCCTCCTTTTCCTGTGTGTCCAGACCAAATCTCCAGGCAGCAGATGCAGATATTGAAGGTGTTGGGTTTTTGTTAATCCTTCTTGTTCATTTGCATGGGCAGATAATCCAAGTCAAACTTCAGTCCATAATAATACAAYCTTAGGAGAAGCAGGCCAAACTCAAAGTCAGGGGCAATTTCATCTTGTGTAAAATGTTCTTAGTTAGACCTATTCTTTATTGACAGTGTTTGAAACAATTTTTCATTTCCTTGGGTCATTTTAAACACAGTTCTTTCAGTGCCACATAGGTATTGGAGTTTCTTCAGTACCTCATTTGCTAACAGCCTTACCAGATACTCTTTGAATGTGACATCTGCTCCATCTTACATGTCTGCACTGAGATTAACATTTACAGGCTCACAGTACATTAGTTAAAGCATACACTTCAGTCTGTGTAATCTATTTTTTTTTTTACTGACTAAACTGTTCTTTTCAAAGTATTGCCTGAACTATACTAGGTTTTTCTCTTTACAGATGCTAAACTGACAGCTCCAAAATTGCTTTGTATGATGTGATGTTCATTTCTGGAGTAATGGCCATCTTAATCCTCAGAAAAATATTTTTCAAAGAAATTCTAAACAAAACCTTTTAGTGCTTTCTGTGCATTATATTTTCCAGCAAGGTGGAGAATAGTTTTAAAAAACAGTTTCTGCTGACTCTGTTGTCATGATTTCAAGCCGCATCCTCAGATGATGTAAATCTCTCTTGACTGCTCTGCCTGCACTGCATCTGGTCTGACTACAAAAACTGAGAATTTGACTCCCAGGTCTTTCAAATGCATCAGTCTAAATTATAGGCAATATATTCAGTGCAGAGGTTTCAGGACCCAGGGGAGTTTAGTCTCTCGACAATACTGTCCATTACTCCTGAGACAACTCAGAATTCATTTTCTATCAAGCCACAGCACAGGAACCATTTCTCAAAGTGACCCTTTCCACCGTGAAGTCTGTAAAATTCTTACAGGAGTCGAGACTGTAAAAATTAATGCCAACACAGAAAAAGAAGAACTATAGTAAACTGAGGAAAAGAAGAACACCTAAAAAGCTCAAGACCTTTGGCTTAAGTTTTGTTTTTAATTAGAAAAGTGTAAGAGCCTTAGACTCAAACTGCTTTCCCAGGTTAATATGTCAGTTATCACTGGAAGAGTAGCTATACTGTGTATGCTCTGGCCTGTTTTCAGATCTACTTTTTTTCCTTACATTTTTGGACTCTGAGAGCAGCCCTCTTTGCCTGATACAAGGACTCACTAGGGTCATGGGTCTTGAGGCAACCCACTTGTATTCTTTGCACTTTGGGATCACATCTTGTGCTGCTCCATGACRATACTGTGCGTCTTCAATGCTGAAAGCAGGTGACTGATGGAGAAAGGTGAAATAGGTGGTAGTTTTCCTTGGATCTTTCTATGGCCCTGATCCAGAAAAACTAAAACCACCTCCATCTGTTTTGTATGCACCTCCCTTCACTATGAGTGTGAACTGCCAAGTTGTTTCCAAACAAGTTTTCCATGAACTGGACACTGTATGAGATCTGATGTTAATAAGCGATGAGCACTTTTAAGCTCAAGTAGTTCTCAGCAAGTCTAATAATGAATGCTTTGAGTAGTTACTGTTGCCTAGTTCTGTGTGGATCCGTTATCGAAAGACTTTTTCTTTTTACAAGAAGTCTCAGATTTCTATGAGATCCATCCATCCATATGTATTTATACATCCCATAATCATAATCTGACTATCACACTTATATTCTTGGTCTAAAGGAATATGTTGTTTGCGAGAGACRATTTTTCACAGTTTTCTTAATGAATGATGAAGTCAGAAAACTCTTGAGCTTTTGTACCCTTCAATATTCAGCATCAGGCTCTGGCATAGGAGAATGTCACTCAGTTTAGCAATGTCCTGTCTAAACACCATTGAAATACTTCTGCCTTCAATTACATAAATCATTAGTCACTTTTGGTTCAGGTCATTCAGGAATTGCTATCGTTGTGTTTAATTGTAAATATGAGAGCCTTTGAAAACAGATGTAAAATATATTTTAATGATAATAAAGTTAAAAAGCAGAAAAATGAAATCTGACGCRAGCACCAAGGCAAAAAGTTATACTCTCTTCACCTTCCCAGATTCACACTGTAGTAATTGTTCAGATTTTTGAATTAGCTTGTTATTTCTATAAGTGATTGTGAGCTCAGTCTGCAAATATTCTGCAACATCAGTGCGAAGAATACTTGTACATATATGCTCCAGCTGCACAAAAATGCATTCAAAATACAGGTATCATTATATGGGAAGTATTTTAGGAAATGCCCACACACTAGTGTTTTAGATTCAACAAAAAAGCTGTCTATGTCAGTGTTTGGAAGCTGAAATGATAATTCTKCTTTTAATGGCCAGCTCACTATTTTTGCTGTCTGTGAGCTTTAGGTTACACTTTAAAGTAACTTAAGTAAAATAATCTAAAACCTATCTACTTGCAAGTGTATATTACTTTTCAGCCTTTCTCATTCACTATCTATCTGAAGTGTGTGATGTATCAAGAACTTGTTTACAACACTCTTGACATTTCTGAAGTGCAGGTCAATATGTATCTGATTTTGAAAATGGTGCCTTCAGTTTGAGAGGCCCATCCACATAATAATGGSATTGCTGTGACCGAATTAGTCCTCTGTTCATTGCATTTTCTAAGGTATGTCCTCTCTTCCTTAGTAATTGATATCTATCAGGCTCTGCAATAAATTCATTTTAAAAGAAAAAAAACCACCCAATTTTATTTAGACTGACAACTTTCATCTCCTAAGAAGCCTACAATGAATTGCATTCAGACAGTCAATTCCAGATTCTAGTTTCTATTGTATTGGGGTAATTAAAAAGCAATTTGAATTGACTGAATTGTCCAATGTTTGTGTTTTTAGGAATTTGCCCTGAGTTCATAATGTAGATCTTTGTATAATGTACATAAATAGGATATAGATATTTGCTATTTCARTCTAATTATTTAAAAAATCATTCTGAAGTGCAGTATTTTTAGCTTGATAAAGGCAGTTCTTTATATGAATATACATAGCTTGATGAATAATTATGTTGTCCAGCACTCTGAAATGCCCTCTTTTTTGTAGAGGGCCGTCACTAGCAAGTTTAATTCTGTCAAAATACTTGTACATAAAAGCTTAGCAGAGGCATCCAGGTGCCTAAACAGGGAACAAAAACCTTTGTTATATGCCAGGAGAATCCTAGGCAAATGCATAATAGCAGTAAAACTAGTATTTTTTCTTTTGTACAGCAAGTTCACTTTCCAGCTTCCCGCTGTGCACTATAGAGGCAATTAGGTAAATACAGATCCTTTCTTTGTAGATATGGAAACAGAGATTTTAGCCATGGTCTCAAAGCAAGGAAGAAGGATCACAGCTGGATGCCGTTTTGGGGCTCTGAGAACTAGCCAGGTGCGTTGCACAGAAAGTCTTTTCCAGGACTTGACTCCTGTCACAGTTGGAAGAGCTGAAAATGAGAAAAGTTTCTCCTAAAGCGTAATCAGAGATTTTCTTGCTGCAGCTTATGTCAGTTACTATTAAGAAGTTACAGACAGCAGTAAGGTTTTGCCTTAGCCTCCCTTTCTTCAGGCTAAAACAAACTAATTTCTTAGTCTCCCCTCATAGACCATATGTTTCAGCCATTTAGTTGACTCTTGTCTGGATTTACTCCAGCGTGTCAATGTCTTTGTTTGATTGAGGAATCCAGAACAGTAATACACATGTTGTTTTACAAGAGCTGCATAGCAGGACTAGTAATTTCCTTAGATTCGCTGTCTACATTCTTGCTTACACAGCTCAGAATGTGTTTGGCCTTCTTTGCCACATGGGCACACTGCTGTCTTGTGTTCAGTTTGGTCTTCTCCAGGACCCCTTCAAGATCTCTTCCTGCAAAAATTCTTCCACCACTTGTAACTGGCCACTATTGAGATGTTTTATTGCTGATCATAATTCGTACAGCTTGGCAGTCCAGCTAATTTTCCATTCACCTTATAGTCMATCTGTCCAATTCATACCTCACCAGTTGGCAATAGCAATGCTAAAAAGCGCCACACACATTTTATCCATATACAAATTGAGCCCTATATTTCTTTGGTGTTATTAAAAGAGAAATGCTTGTAAGGAAGGATTGAACTGACCCTTAACGAAACCATCACATTAAAATATGTCATGTTTTCTTTGTTTTGTTTTTATTTTATGTATATTTAATATGTATATGTGTATATATATATAAAAGATCTAGTTAATCKTCAATGTTTTCTCATTCTTTGCTGCTGCTTTCCTTCTCCTGATGAATTTCTTAAGACATTCTGTTCTCTGGAATCTAGTCCACCCTATAAACTGACCATCAAGTGAAAAAATAAAAATGTTTTATGTTGCTTCTGAACACAAATCCGCAACCCCCTTTGTTGTCTAACTGTAAATACCTGAAAGGCTGTTCAGCTCCTGACCCACACCTGTTAGGACCTTGACTGAGCACCTGACCATGAAAACCTGTGACTGATTCTTGCTCTTTGTGCCTGTCCCTACAATTAGCCTTGTGGTAGACTTTTCTAATATTAGAAGCCAGCCAAGTTAATTGCCACCTGTTCAGTATACATTTTTCTTCTTCACATAGTTCCAAGTAAAAACCTTGTAAAATGTYGATATACCAAGCCCTGTTAAATATGTTTTGAGATACTGAAAAGAGAAAAAAAAMCCCACATAATTAAAGCAGTGTTCTTCGCTAACTTTCACATTGTACTGCACACTGAAGAGGAAAAAAACAGTATCATGGATAARTCCAAATCTGTTATAAAGGCCTCACTGTTGATTTAAGTGAACCTAAAYTAATTTATGACAGTTGAGGATAAAGAAATAGGCTCTTTTTTTAATTTCAATTGTGAATGATTTTTTTTGTAGAGAGTGCAAGGTATATTAGTTTGGGAAGAGGTGCCTGTTTTCACCAGGGTAGATGTTCAGAGAATTTCAGCAAACCACTTTTTATCTAGAGAAGCAAGTTTTCTGTGCAATCACAGTTTCTAAACACACCTGCATGGGAAAGAACAGATCATCCAAGATGAATAATCACCAGAACATAAACTACATATTTAATATGGTAGTCAATGCACTTCATCTAACCATTGAATATATAACAGGGACATCTCAAGTACAAGTACAGGAGAAAGTCTCAGAGAGCAATGCGGGTATCTAAAAAAATACTGGGTGACTGGGTGAGTTTTGGTGGTAGTTCATGCCAAGGAATGTTTCTTGAAGGAAGCATGGATGAGACCACACTGTGAGTTGGTTCCTCTTTCTTGTCCTTCAACACTACGTCTAAAACTTGCATATGTTCTAACACTGCCACATGTTCRTAAGTCATTCGCCAAATCATGAAGCATAGACTCTCAGTTTCATTAAATAAAACCTCTGATCCAGTAAACTCTAATATGGTTTTTATATTATATCAGACGCAATATTTCTTACAGTCTGAGACCCAAAGGAGTAAAACCCACATCCTCAGAGACAAGTCCTGTGTAGTCTGGAAGAGGTCAGCTTCCTCAAGAAGGATCTAGACCCAGAATGGTGTGTGTATAACTGCTCCATACTGCTGACCTGGGAGCTAGAGATCTTGGAGTGGATATTTTTAAAAGAATAGTATATAGCCACTTGTCCAAGGCTAATCTCCATAGGTCAAGGGTACTTATAAATTAAGAAAATTAAAAAACATATATTAGAAATCTTCCCATACGACTGGGGAAATTTGCTCYGGGAGCTTATCAGGGAGAAGGTCAAGGAGTGGCTTGGTCTTAGCTTATTAGTATCTGCAAAAGAAAATGACATTTGTTAATAGAGGGCTTGCCAATTTAGCAAAGGTTCAACAAGATCAAATGGCTACAAGTTCAAAGACTTGTTCAAATTAGAAATAAGGGATGTATCTTTCATCTAGATAATTATGCACTGAAATAACTTACCAAAGTTTGTGATATATTACCCATTATTGGAATTTTTTAAATCAAGACTGAATGTTTTTCTAGAAGTTATGCTCTACTTGAACCAGAAATTGATTCTGAAAAATCCTATGGATTTCGTTTTGGAAGATCTGAGAGACCAACAGCAACAACAAGTGTTTTATTTCATTGAGCAGTCATCAGGAAGTGTAAACAAAATGTTTATAATGSTCTGAGAGGAATGAGGCTCCCAGGAGAGTAGCTGCAATCAATTTCAAAATGCACTTTATCACAGGTTCACTTTCAATACACCCACRGACAACGGGACGGCTATTGCATTCTGTTCCCATGCCCAGAGGGACACCCACTTTCCATTTTAAAACAATTTCTTTGCCTTGTTTTGTTTTCTGAGAGGAAAGTTCAAATGTAGAGTTACTGTTTATTCAAAGTTAACACAATATGCATCACTGCATATTTTCATTAGTTTACATCATGAAACTCTGTTTTGCAGAATAAGACTGGGGCATGTAAGTGCGCAGTTAAATAATATATCAGGATAACAAAATTATTTAAAATGACTATCTTCTGATTTTATTATACTAATACTGTAGCTAGTAAAATAATGAGCAGCRGTTAGATAGATGATCTGTAAATCGAGTAAAACAAATAATTATTTCTATCTTAAGTAGCTATTGTCTTTCAGTGATTTCCATCCACCAAAAACTTAAAACAGAAGACTTAGAAATGTGTATCATGGAGGCATTTACTGTTGTGATGGCTATGTGGGCAGAAATATGTGGCTTGTTGTAGAATCTAATCTTTAATTCCATTTTTTAAAATTAATAACAGGTATATATATATATATATGTATGTTGTTTTTCTGTTCCTGATATGGCAGATTAAGCATAGAGACGCTAAAATCAGTGAAAAGAATTACCATAATCATATACACAAATGATTTTGTGTGTGTGTGCACCCTGCTTAAATGTGTGCTATGTATCTGTATTGTGGACTTTTTTGCACATAGATCACAGTTCCTGGTGTAGCCTAGTTGAATTCTAAGTTCAGTCTTTGGCAAAATGGCATTTTGGACTGTGATCCTGCAAAGGCATAGCCACAAACCCAGCATCATGCACTATAGTCACTTTACTGATTAGGGATATAGTAAGCTGGAATTRAAAGAACATGCAAAAGTGTTTGCTGGAATACTGTGCAATTGGCAGTAACTGTGTATCGTGGTACGTCTCTTGGGATGGCAGGACTACGATCCCCTTCCATAGCTCCTAAACTTGAGCTAAACTTTTTGGTCCTTAATCTGTTTTGGTGCTAAATGATATCTTRCTATTGTTCATACTGCCTTAAATCTCTGGGTCAAAGTTATTTCTTGTATTAAATCTCCATAAAATCTGTCCTGTTTAACATTATTCCCTACAGCATATAAGACTCAGTAGTCTGGTGTATAGTTTCTGGTATGCTTGTTAGGTATTATAAAATCCCACTGATTTTTTAAAGCTGATTATTGCTTTAAAAAATATTCGCAAGTGTGTCCTACCTATCTTTATCAAGTACTATGAAGAAATTTGCTTGCTGTTTAGGTGATTCGCTGTTTAGGTGCAGATGTGAGAAGAATGGTATAACATCCTAAAAGGGACTGACTCTGAGATGCTGTTCAGTTAATAAGGCATTGCCTAAGCACCTCACCCAGGCATTTTTCCCCACCTGAAAGTAAGGATAATAGAAGTGCTTACAGTTAATGGCTCTTAGTACCTGCACCCACAGTGCTAAGTATTTTTTCAGAATGGMCCTTAAGATGGACACTCTAATACCTTAATTGAGTTTGAAAGCTTGTCCAGTTTCACTGTAATGTCTGTGATTCTCTTCCTTCTAAAAATTCTGTTTATTATTTCCTATTGTGCTATATATTCTGCTGTGCATTTCAGTAAAAACCATAATCTGTATTACAAAGATGCTGCCTGATAACATTCCAAGGAAAACTGCTGATTTTGCTGAAAACTTTCAATTTACTATTGGGAAATAATCTAATAAAATACTTGGTTCTGAAGCAATGAAGAAAAAAAATGACTTCCACTGTTCTACTGAGATGTCCTCAAACGTCTCCTGAAACCATTGCTTAATTGCAACTTTGGAGAGTGAAAAAAAAAATGATTGAATCAAAATAGGACAGAAAAGGAAGAATTCAAGTGATTCAGGTGATTCCAAAATTTTATTAGACCTAGGATGAAATATTTTTTCCTTTTCTAGTGATATAACCATTTTCAATAAACTTTTAAATTTATATTCAAAGTGAGAAATACAGTTTTAGAGTAAGTCACAGAATCACAGAATGGTTGAGGTTGGGAGGGATCTTTAGAGATCATCTAGTCCAACCCTCCAAGTTATATTTTAAAATGCGCGAAAGAATTGCAGTATTTCTAAAACAAGATATTTTAGGAAAAATATGTTATGCAATGTATTTACCATATTTTGTCTAATCTGTTCAACACATTCCCCTCTTTTTTGTTTCCTGGAATTGTGTTTTTAGAGAAATTCTTTTTTGATTTGTTTGTTATAGCAATTTAGAATCCCTATAATTTTGGTAGTTCAAGCTACCAAAGCTCATCAAGGAAGGGGAGAAAATGGCATTCAGGTAAAACTAAACTGTATGATCTACATCTTTAGTAGTAAAATGTGAAGGAAGAGACATACAGAAGATATCGAGTCAGATAAAGAAAACTCCTTCTTAGCCAGAGTTTTGTTTTTGTTTGTTCCCCCAAGAGCCCCTCAAGATACACATAACTTCATATATGCCTGAACCAGTTGATCAAGAGTAGGAAAATAGGGTGTTCTATGGCTGATCATAAGCCATTTAATGCCCATGAGACATTGAGGTTCCCAGTTTTCTCTTACTGTTTATTTCCTGCCAAATTTCCCTTTTGTTTCCCTCAGGTAGGTTAGGGAAGGAAAGTGCTGCTCTCAGCAAAGGAGGAGCAGTCTCAGTGCCTGGGGCCAGATGTTCATAAAAGATTGCTTTGATAATTTTTTTTTCTGCAAACTCTTCCTCCCCCAGCACAGCAGCTGAGGGTAAGTTCTTTTCCCCTTATGTTCATCTGTATTTCATCTTGTGTTTAGTTTGAGATTTCAGTCAATATAACTTTGAGGAAGGGGCTTTTGGGTTAAATATTTCCCTTCTCTGGTTCCAGGCATTCTGCTTGAACACTAATTATGCAGACTGGAGTTAGGTCAGGGTTGCAGAAAACTGCAGCGTTTGTTATCTTTGATTTTGGTAACAGAGCAATAAAAGAGTATAAATAAATGCTCTATTCTTCAAACAAACAAACAAAAAAGTACTTTTATCTGTGCATGAGTAATTTGAGAGTTTTCAAACTACCTGCTTTTGCTTTTCTTTTGCACTAAATAATATTAATTAGGTGATAGTATTAAAGTTTACTCTTAGTATGGATGTCTTATACTACTGAGTAAATATTTAAACCTCTTTAAAAAATTCTCTTACATATTTTTCAGCAGCAGTCAGTTAGAATTCCACAGTGTGTGAATGTGAACAGAAATTAGACCAAAATTTTACACCCAAGCCTATAGGTCAATTAAAATAGAAACATATCTAAGCTAATCTTGACAACAGAACATTTAAAACTTAAAGTGTTTTCAACAGCTACTGTTTATCATAATTCAAAACAACTTCTTTTTTGGCACATATTCCAGTTTTCTGCTGCTACCATGATAGCCCCTCAGTATATCATAATCTCTTTAACAGCCATAATCTGCTGCTAGCACAAGAGTGGGACACAAAACCTGAAGAATATTGCACATATAAAAATAACTCCCCTTTTTCCTCCTCATATTGGAGACTTAAAGAAAATTTATTAAGAAAAATATTTTATTGTCTATAAACTATAAAAACTGTTACGCTAGAGTTAACTGAATCTGGCCTTTATTCTTTTTTTTTTCTTGGGCGGCGGGAGTTAAAGATAATGTCCTCAGTTACAGCATGCTGCTGAAATAAAGCTGACAATTCWTGCAACTGGAAATAAACCACTGCCAGGAAGGAGGTTATCCCACCTAATTCATCYCCTCAGTAGAGGGAATCTGCTTCATATTGATCTAGAATTTCAGATAATGTGCTTTCAGAAACTAATGTAAACACACCACCCATTCCACTAAAGATTTACATATGCTGGAGAGGAGACAAACACACTGGCAAAAAAACACTTTACAGGCTATTGTGACAGTGTGTCCTTTTCCAATACAACAGCTGGAAGCAGAAAGGTTCACTGAAAATGAAAGGGGATCCTCCCAGTAAAGGTTCCAGCATCCTTGGGAACCAGATGGGCTAAAACAGAAAACACAATTAATACAGGCCAAAAATCACTGCCAGAAGAGGTTTTCATGGCAGTTTAAGGTTTTAGTAGAATGGAATTTGCCAAGTGACATAAACTGAAGGTAGAACTGACCTAGAACCTCCCTCGTTGTGTCCCCACCCATGCAGGATTGGCCCATCTTTATATATTTGCTACATTTGCTAATCTTTTTGTAGTCTATTTTTTAAAAGTTTATGACATCAAACATTTTATCTGCCATTCTTAGGTCATCTTACCACAAAGGATTTATTTAAATTTTTCCTGACTGATCAGACTATGTTTCCTTTCTTCTTCTCATTACTTTTATTATCTCAGGCCCACCTTGGGCAGCTTTTCCCATTGCATGCTTTTGAGCTTTTCATATTCCTCTGGGTAGCTGTTACATTTCTGTACAGTTGTCAGGATTTTTTTGTTACAAGACCTCTGGTTTAATGTCACTTACAGATGTCATTACTATTCTGTTTACTCCCTCTAATACTAATGAAGATGTGAAGCAACTCGGCATCTCTCATTGATCCTGCTAGGTACCTCCTGTCAACCTGCTATGGTGCTGTTTATCAGCACTCTTTGTTTATGGACCTCCTGCTAGCACACATTTCCCATGATAGTGCTCTTATCTAAGTCCTTCGGAATTAATTTTTCAAAGAAGATATTGTGAGACACTGTAGGAAAGGTTTTGCTGATACTTCAATCCAGCTCATTGCTTCTGCTGTTTTCCCTTCCTCCACACAAGGGATTCTGTCTAAACACGAAACAGCCAAAGAATAACAGTGTATGCTGRGCTATCCGATTTCCGCCTTCAGGTGTAGCTTCCTTTCCCGAGGATCCTCCTCTATTAGCAATTGCTGCTGTAATCATAGGCACCRTCAAAAAGCTGGTAAACAGCATTGTTTACCAGGATGGCTCGATCAGAAAAGTTTCAGGGATTTCAGTAAGCTTTGTTAGATGATTAACTTCTTATTAGGTTGAATAYGGGCTGAAGTATCTTCCTATCTAGTTACAGAAAGTGTCAGATTTCACCTCCCATACATCTACATTGAGTAAAACGTTTTACATGGATGTAATTCTCATTATATCAGCATAGTCCCCAGTGCTGTTTAGAGATAAACTCATTAAAACAGCAGGATTTTGCAAGAAACAGATCTCTAGTCAATGGGAACATGGCAGAAATGGACCCATACTAGCAACTCCCATCATCCAAATCAGAACTGTCCCTATGCTTTTCTTAGTAGACTGTGATTTGTCAGAATTGCTTCTCAGAGCACATCATTTCTCAAAATATGTTGTGAGGGTTGCTTCTGAGAGCAAAGAGGTTCATTCTATCTTTCCTGTAGGAGATTGTCTAATTATCTTTAGAGTGATAATGCTAGCATGAAATTAACTTCCAGTATGCGAATCAGCTGTACTGGTTTATTTCGTAAGAATTAATCCACATGCTAATCGTGTCTTAATGAAATCAGGTTTTCTCARTTAAGGAAACTGCTACAAGTACTGGTATGTCCTTCCATTACTYRGTTCTTCAGTTCCTTCTCTATTCCCTCTTTTGCAAGTCTTATAGTATAGATTGTTCCTTTCATAAGTGTATGTAGGCTGGTGTCTGTCTGCTAACTCTCCTTTCTCCTGCAGCCTCATGGATTTAGGAAAGCTTTATTCTAGTGGTGTAGTGAAAACTTTATATCCAGGATATATTCTRGAGTTGCTTTCTTTCCTTATTTCTGTTGAGACTCATTTGGGGAGGTGAATTATGTTTGAACAACCCCTACTACAATGAGATTCCAGTTCTTCATTGTATTCTGACAATATAAATTTTCTCCTTGCTGTTTATTTGGATTTATTAGGGTATGCGAACTGAAGAGTCACTGAAGTCTTTATTCTAGTTTCAAGCAAATGYCTGTACTCACATAAAGCAAGAGCTGTGGTGTCTACTGCTCAGTCTTGGTTCTTGTTCTTGTTCTTGTTTTAATTGCTGTAAGTCAGCATGTAGACAGGAAGGGTATTGACTGACATGGGACGTAACAGCTTCTCTTGTTCTCTATGCTGTGTTTTCTTTTAGGGGTTATCCTGCTGCTTCTGGATAAGCTACGGAAGATGAAATGGGAGCAGATGTGGAGACTTACAGCAGAGAGGGAGTTAATGAGCATGCTGTCCACTTCACTGGCTGACCAGGTCAGTAGGGCATGGTGAAGCAGTGGCATTCAATCCATGGATTGAGAAAGACAGGAAAAGGAAAGAAGATGAGAGGTAGTTGAAGGGATGAAATACTGTGCTTGTAATCACCAATTACTGTATCACTGTTCTGGGGAAGGTGTGGCAGAGATAAATGGAAATTTATTAATGAGATTTATCKTACTGTGTTGGCATTTTTACCTCTTCTGTAGATGGTTCATAAGATAGACAACTAGTATTTTTTAATTCTTTCTTTCATGTAAAATCCTCCAGATYTCAGAAGTCCAAATACACTGTTTTTGTCTAGGCTGATTGCGGTTCAGTTTCTTTAGATCTTTCTTTGCTGTCCMTGACCGATGACTCCACCCTGTCTTATGTGTGCTTTGCTACAAGAGCAGCGTTGCTCTTGCAGCAATGCTACAAGATAGCAGCATTTTTTCTTCTGCCCTGCCACAAATGAGAAACAGGCTGAGTGGAAAACAGTACGTGTGTAGAGAGAAATGCATGTTTACTTGCCATGTGCTTCCTACCAGCTATCCATTTTTAATTTAGAAGCCCTATTAATATAGTACTGGGCCTGAACCAGAGAGCCTTGCTTAGCAGCATAAGCATACTAGCTCAAATACAGAATCATGTTTAGATATTTTCATGTCTCAGAGCTAGCATCTGGCTCATGACCAGCCATTGTGAAGCAAGCATGGAGCTCATTGTACCCATCTATGTACAGTACCCTTGCAGTCTGATCCAAAAATTATGAAGTTCATGAAACTTCTTGCAACTTCAATATATTTTAGATACAGTCCTTAATGACTGGTTACATGGAGAGGCAGAGTTCTGTACGTTCTGGCCCTTATAGTATAAGCACATCTATCTTACTTGCTTTTTCCACAAAATGCCTAAAATACTTGTTGCAACMATAAAATTCTAGCTCAAATCCCACGTAGTAATTCATACTGAAGCAGTTCAACTGCTAGGATTGCTTTCCATCTCCTTTACTGAGAAGTGATGCAGTACTTACTAACAGGAGATATTTTGTAATCTACTGCATATTATTCTTCCTGATGGCTAGAAAAGGAACCRTGTTTCTTACCAGCAGTACAAGATGCACATTTTGAAAACTAAGCTGTATTTCCTTAGCTCTGTGTGTCAAAAGAACTTGTGCATCTGATTCAGCTCCATATATCACCCTTTAGAGYGGTAACACCTCTCAGGGAAACAGGATTTTGAAGCAAGATTTGCGGARTTCAGTTTGCTCCTTTCCCTGTGACAGAGGAGGACAGTCAGTTTAGAGGTTCTGAGGTCACCTCACTGTGAAATCAATGTTTCTCTGTTTTGTCCACTAGGATATCTTCAATGCAGTCATCAAACAAAATCCCTTCCTTGTCTATCAGCTTCCATGTTTCTGGAATGTGCAGCTATCTGACCACACCCGTTCTGAGCAGTGCTACAGAGATGTGTCTGATCTGAAGGTATGTTTTACAGAAGGTTGGCTGGGTGATATCCTTTGGGACAGAAAACGCAAGACTACTGTAATAGAAAGAATCTCTTAAACAGGAAGAAAACTGTCACATAAAATTTATAAAGACATCTAGGTAGGAGATACAGATATTACTTTGTTTTTGAGCACTTTGATGCACAGGAAGGTGTAAGATGAAGCCAGCTCTTAGGCAATCTAAGTTTTCCTTATAACACTTGTAAAGCAATGGTTGAAGTCATGACTTCATGGTTCATCATGAGTCAGTCAGAGTCATGGTTCATCATGACTAAAGAAAAATAATCACCCTCAGCGCACTACCAGTTCCAAAAGCTTCACTTTCAGAMATATGGTTCAGACATAGTCCACAAAAGATAGCTCTTTTTTTTAATTAAATATCTCAGTAAACATTTTGCAATAGATACTTGCAGGGCAAGATCCATGTAGGAACTTAAAAGATATGACCTTGATGCTTTAAGAATTAAAATCTCTACCAGCATTTTGTTATGTGCTCATATTAAGAATCATGCATGAGAGCAGCTGTCAGGCCTGAAGCAAAGGAAGAGAGAGATTTTTAGTAGCAGCAAAAATGTTTTCTGAAAGATGAATTTTAAAAAAATACACCACCTTTTATCTGGGAGATGTTATGGCATTTTTTTCGGTGAATTATGAGTTTACATTAATTTGTATAATCAGCTGAGATAGTCACAGTGGGGTTCACTGTCAGATGAGGACACCTGCACTTAAATAAGAACAAAATATTGAAGCTAATCATTAGGGATCTAGGGCTTGATTCAGTTACCCCTACACATTTCAAGTCACATAGGCTATCAGATGCATGTACATGGGGCAATCAGATACAGCTCGGATCTGTGGGAGTTCCATAACCTTTTGCTGTGGCAGTTTATAAGCAGGCAAGTTACCCTAAAGTGCCTTAAATGTTGCTGCATGTTTTTATTTTGGCAATTAAATCATGTTCCTGTTCAGTTCCATCAATGGTGCTGGGAAGAGGTTCAGTTCATCCATCCCAGAGTAGCCCTCTAATGACTAAGTGACCACATCACTCTAACTGGGCTCCAGTGAACAAATTGACTAATCCCCCCCAGATGTGGGACACCTGGCACATAATTAACCCTACTGATATTCATATAATGAAAATTGCTAAATAAAAATGGAATCTTCTATTTTCACTGTCAATTTTATGTTTACCAGTATGACTTAGGTTTGGTTACTGATTATACTGTATCACACTCTCAAAATCATTACAGTACAGGCAATGAGGAATGACAGAGATGCAGARTATCTTCCACAGGTTCTCTGGAGTAAGATGCCTAACCTACAGACAGGCAAGCAATTTCTTCAGCTACACTGGACGTAATCACAACACTAATATTAGGCATATCCCAAAAGTACTCCATTGAATTGGACTTATTTCTCCCTTTGGAAAGGGAGCAGAGCTTTATCTAGTGCAAATAAGTCCCACTGACTTCAGTGACACTCTGGCCATATTCATCATTTAAAGATGGCCCTTAGGCAGCMCTGAGTGGGTTGTTTTGTGTTTTAATGAGAAATATCAAATTTGTGAAAATCTATTATGAACATTAGAAAACTTYTAATTGTAAAAAGGAATTACATTGTTTTGGTGTGTGCTCCTTACAACTAAGCAGCAGATGTAGTTAGTCCAAGTTTGAAAATATATTTCTTAATCACTAAGTTTTCATGGCATAATATAGATGCTGTGGAATAATGTTTTTTGGCACATCCTGTATTTCATAGTAAGACTGGGCTAAAAAATTAGGTAGGAGAACCCTCCAGGGCAAGAAGGGGAGAARGACAGATTGTGAAGTTTATACTGTAGGATTAAGAAGGATGGCATAGGAAAGAAGGAAAGGGAAGAAGAGGTTTAAATTCCATGCTGAACTTGGTCTAGCYGAATATTCCTCAAGTCAAATCAGACTATTTCCCACATCAGATGGAAAGAATTCTGATTTAATTCCATTTGCTCTCAAAATCCATGAGATCTGAGGATTTGTTGTCTTTTATACATGACATTATGTCAAATAAACTTAGAGAAACCCCGTGGTTGGCTGTCATTCAAGTAAACTTAACCTGCTTTGCTTTGTTTATGAGATAGCAAGTATGATTTTTAGAGGCCCTTGTGGATCTTGAATATTTTGTATCACCTGAAGAGGCTTCTTATCCTTCCATTTGGTCCTTGTTAGTTAATTAGTCCTCATTATGATGCATCCGTATCAACTTTAACAATATTTGTGTTGTCATCTGTTAGAGGCTGACATGGTTGTGCTGAACTCTGCTCTGCTTGCTTGTTCCAGCTGAGCATCACATGCGATTGTCCCAYTTGATTGTGGGAAGACATGTATATGGAGCTCTTGCAGAGCAGGTATAAGAGATAGTATTTATATATAATCGAGTGTTAKGTAGCTGTGCCTCTTAGCTTTAAATCCCTGTAAAGCAACATCAGAATAAAAGTACTTTAATAATACTGCTTATCTAAACGCTTATGTAGCTCATGTCTTGTAAACTATAGGGCTGGAAGCCACAGGGTAGACAACTAGACTCCAGTTTTGTTCTGCTCTATGTGTCATATGAAGCCATTACTCTTATAAACAATTGCACAGACAGGAGTCTTCCTTTCCCCCACCTGAGGTCACCTGTTTTACCAGTGTTTCACATCAGTCAAGAATCTCTTGAACTGAACAATTTTAATAGAGAGCAAGTGAACRATTTTAATAGAGAGCAAGTGGGAACAGATGCCCTTTAATTCTTCTTGCTAGGGGAGCTACTTGCAGCCTCTGAAGGACAGAGGTGCTTGGTTGTGCATAGTATTTGTTACACCTTGAAGAAGCTCTTGGGAATTACTATTGAAGGCTGTGCAGAGGATGCACAAGTGCTTATAGTCATTCTCTCAAGGCATCCACTGCCTATCAGAACTCATTTATCTCAGCTGCTTACATGGTCCCCAGCAGACCACAGTGTGAGTAGACRAGTGTTCAGGACCATGTCTTACCAACATTTGAAGCCTTTGGGGATCTCTCTGGAACTGAGGTTCATCTAAATGTTACCTTTGCTGGTTTAGGCCCTGCTTACTTTCCTTTCTGGTTAACAGTTTGTWCTTGTATGGGATGAAATCTCAATTACTGTGGTTTGGCACAAACCAAATGGCAGGAAAATCCTATGAAAGAGAGTAATGAGTTGTGATGCCTCTAACAATGAATCATGACCTCACTGAATGAGTCAGTGYTGAAGAAAAGTGTGGTTGTCAAGGATACAGATGCTACTTACACAGAGAGAATCTGACAATTCAGTCACAAACAGGGATCCTGGATTTTTCCCTGGGAGTATATCAAATTATTAGAATTTACTCCTCAAAATAAATAAATGCTTGAAATCATAAATGCTTGAAATCTCATTGATTGCTKCTTAAGTTGGCTTTGAACTACTTAGGTTAAATTAGCAGATAGATAATTAGCCTTATAAAACAATTTTGGAAAGGGAAATCTTTCATTCATTGTGCTTTCCTGGGGAGCCTCTTCCACACTAGAACAAACTTATGAGMTGGCCACAAAAAGTAGTAGTAACAAGAAGTTTATACTACTTGTCCATAACCAAAATCATTTCAGGTCTTCCTCAAACATGACCTTTCACACCTCTTTCTATTCCAGTTCCTGAGCCAMCCCCTTCTGTCCAAGCACCTCAGCCGTGATCTGCAACAGTTCTGGCACTCTGCAGCCTTGCACCTTTTAATGCTGCCCAAGGAAGAACTTCATTGAGAGGAGTAAGGGCCCAAGAGGGATAAGCATAACCCTCCCTTGAATGTAGTGTTTCAGCTGCTCTGCCAAGAAGGGAGTGCCTTGGTATTACAGAGGTGTTTTTAGTGGGAATAGACCATCGAAAATCAATTTATGGAGGTCTCRCATTAAACATTTGTGTGGGGGTTGAAAGGAGAGCTGCAACTCCTCTGAGAACAAATTAAGAACTTTAGTAGAAAAATTGGCAGAGATAGTGATCTTTAGCCATCATGGGCAAAAGCAAAGGAGCAGAGTACTCACTGGGATCATGGTCACCAAATCGGGCAAGGCAGCGTCCACATTCTGCATCCAGAAGCAGTGTCTATTACCTCCGAATTGCTGGCTACTCCAACATGAGTCTTCTCCGCTCGCCTATGTCAGAAGTAGCACACTGGAGGTATAAAGTCTCCATGATAAGATTTTTGTGAAATATTTGACCTTTTAAGAGATTTTTTTTTTTAATTCAGCAAGTTTTATCTGACAAAGCATAGTTTGAAAGGAGAATTTCTAAGCATCTCTGGTTGAGATACTAGAAGACATGAATGTAGTGCTTTCTTGATGATATTTAAACCAAACTTTTCAACCATAGCAGGTCTAAAAGAAAGACTATTGAGATCATATTAAAGTGACATAAATTATATGCAGATTTACTGAGCATTTTACTCCTCTTGATTTCAGTGAGAAATTCCTGTTGGCCTATGTAAGAACAAAGGAGCCTAGCTTTTAAATAGGAATAGCTCTCCATATATAAAATATTGCTTTAATTTCTTTATCTAAGTTTTAGAGTGCTCATAGGGTTAATTAAGAGCTTTGTAAAAATGAAACTCTTTATTGTTAATTTATTTTTACTTTTTATGCCTTCAGCTTGTAAAGTAGATAGTAGAAAGAGAGCCACAGGTGGATTCTCTGTTTTCTTAAGGGCTGAAACAATGAAAAATTCCCAATATCTGTCTAGAGAAAAAAAAGAAAGATGGTGGAGAAGGAAGCATTTGACTAAATATTTCTTGTGGAGAGAGAAGGCCCTTTAGGGTGGTGAGAAGGGTACCCATAGAAATAAGACATCAAAGCTTATARTTTAGTGGTTTGGACTTGAGGTTTGAAATAATTAATGTTCTCAAGGAGGGCAAYGCAGCTGAAAACCTGCAAGACTTTCTGGGATTTTTTGTTTTCAGCAGAGGACTGGGTAGGTGACCAACCTTAGAGCTCTCTCATATTCTACCARCATCCTGGTGTAGCCTTCCATCTCAGATGCCACTGCCAGTTTATAAGGCTCCAGTTGCATCATGATTTGAGTGATTTAGCTGGTGAATAAATAGGAACTATCAGTTTGGTATAGCCGGTTTCACTAGGTCACAAAATACATGGAAATATTCCAGGAGGATGACTGAGCCTAATCAGTGAGCGGTAACGGCTGCTGATTAACTAGGGTAGTGTTAACAGAAATGTAGATAGTGCCAAGTTGCTTAATGACAACTAACCAAGTGTTAAATAGCTGTGGAATTTTATGTTCTGATCTTTTGGTACTTAAATTGCTAAATGAAGATTTAGGAGGATAATTTCCTCAGTTCTCAGGAGGTCTTGATCAAGCGTGGGAAGGGTCTGTGGGACAGGCTGAAGGATAGCACCATGTCTGTCCAGACAACAGCACTGCAATTTTCCCTGCCAGCCACCAGAGCTTTGCAATAGCTCAGGAATTAAGAGGGAAAATGATGCAGTATTACGTTTGATCTTGAAAAAGGGATATTACAGAAATAAGATTTTAAATTCTAGTTTCACTTYCTCATTGCAGTTTTGGGAGAACAGTTTGTCAGGCTATAAACAAAGCAGACATTGAGTTTTTTGGGTTTTTTTTTAGTGGGAAGTTTTTTTGCTAATTTCTACAGTCTTTTTTTCCAGGTAATTTATCTTTTCCCCAAGCAATTCAGTGTTGTCCATAGTGAATGTATTAATAGTCACATAATGGCCTWGGCTATGGCCTTACTGTGCAACTGACTGTTTTTATGTACCTGACTGATGCCCATCACAGTTCACACAAGGACTTGTTGGCCTGTGCAGCTCCAAGTGTTGCTCTTAGTGCAATAAACCAAATCAGACAGATGCAAACAAAACCCAAAGTGAATTCATGGGCTGACAGGAGAGAGAGAGAGAGAAAAAAAAAAAAAAACGTTTATGGATGTAGTGCTATATACTGATGGTTAAGAGTCTTTGCCTGGAGAAATCTACTGTTCTTCTTTGCGCTTTCATGTATCACATAATATTTCTCTAATCATGCTACATTTAAAAAACAGGCTGCTCTTTCACTAGACCTGTTTTGTGTTTTTTCTACCTCAGGTCATCCAGATGGTTTCTTACTTCCTTTCTGTTCTTTAGCTGCATTGACATGTGCTGTTCTTCTTGATTAAAAAAAAMMCAACTTTTTTAGACAGTCATCAGCTCCGTTCAGCTTTCTTCAGTTGACTGCGTGCTCCCCTGACATCTGTACACGTACAGCAACCTGACACGTTTCAAATCTGATCAGATCTCAACCACCAGCTAGACCCTTGATGCTTACCAGCTTTTACTCACAGAACAACATTTTGAAGCACAGCAGCAAATAGACTCTACACATACAACTGCAGTTGTCTGGACTTGACATCACCCACACAACTGAGCAGAGACATCAACCACTACTCAGCTGTGATGTGACATAGTATATGTTGATGGGAAATCCTTTCAGAGTTGGGAATCCTGTCCTGTCACAGTGTTGGAGTTTATGATCATTAAACATTTCAGTGCTGAAGGTTATTTGTGTGAGTAGACAGAGTGCCCACCAGAGAGTTAGGATGCTCATGAAGACTTCTGGAAGGAAGTGCACATGGAGGACTAGCAGATAAAAATTTTGCACAGAAATGATTTTTTTTTTTTTGTTCCCATTTTCCAGTTTGTCTGTGTACACTGATCTCCTCTCTTAAAGACATACTAGCAACCAACGCATCAGCAATTCTCATTCTGTGYCTATTAGGGGAAAAAAAATGTGCACCAGTACCCTTTAGAACCCTTTAGATTCCTTTAGCACTAGGCTACTATTTATGTTTGCCTGTTTGCATGAGGTAGAATTCAGTCATTTTTTTTCTCTTTTGCTGCAGTTTAATGTAACAGATGAAACACATCAAGTTGTTTTCAGAGAAGTGAGATTTAAAGATCCATTTTTTCAGTGCAGGAAATGTGTTGAGTTTATATCCCATTCCAGCAATGCTAACTAAAGCTTCTTTCTTTTTTTCTCATTTTTCAACACATATTGAAGCAATGTGTTATTTCACATTCAAGCTATAGATATGAATATGCAGATAAATGTAAAATCAGCAAAGGATGTAGCTTCATCTATGCAAAACATCTGTACCAAATATACTTATTACAAGTAATCTCTGAGATTTGTATGGTGTGTATCTGCTTCCTGGTCTGGATGTGAAGTGCTCCTTTGATTGGAAAAAGTGATTTACTTACTTCCAAAGTGATCCAGAACTCCCTATAGTTGCTTTTCTCTAACTGCCTGTATGGTTTTCTGAAATCCCCGTAGCTTCAGTAGTGAAATCCTAGGGAGGGATGTATCAGCAGCTGGTAGTACAGCTTGGTGGCAAAGAGGTCTGTGGCTGTGTGTGACTGACATGTCACCTTTACACAGATAAATGGATTCAGAGAACCTCTCCAGAGCACCTAGCTTGGAAGTATTCCCAGTGGATTTTTTTTCTCTTTTTTTTCTCTAATCTCTTGAGAACTTACAATAAAACTGGATGTAAAGCATTTTTTTTAATGCCAAAAATATTTCCTCTAAAAAAGGAAATCATTCCTACAAGCCACTTTTGATTCCCTCCTAGATTTTCCTTGTGGCTCCCTTCTTGTTCACTTTGTCAGAAAGCAGTGAAAAGTTGCCTTGATGTAAATGAGAATCAGGCCCTTTATATCAGCATTAGAGTCAAATCTAGGCGAGTGTGAGAGTTACCTCCCATTAGCAGAGGCTAAATACCTGCTTGAAATAGGAATTCAAAGGGTGAAGCATTGTACTGTATTGCTATGTTGTGCAATGCGACTGAGATCAGCCTTGTTTAAACAAAGTAATGGCGAAAAGGGAGTCAGATTAAATTCATCCCTTTTTGACGGGGGGGGTAAATCAATACAGAAATTTATTTGAGGCTTTTTTCCTTCTCAATACCTAACAAGAGGAAAATCTACCTGGCCTGAAACAGTGAATCATTAGCCGAAACAGTCACATGGATATCTGAGGTTAATGTTTAATATCAGCCTTCCCTTCTCCCTCATACTGCCACTCCGGTCAGTAGTGTCTATAACCACTCAGGCCAGGATTAAAGTTATGGCAACATTTATGAGSGGCTGCATCACGAACTAGGAGAATACACCAAGGCAAATGTACAAGTTATTCTATGCAGGAGTGTAAAATACATCATTTATACAGTATGCAGTTACATCTGAACGATGCAGCAAAGTATTCCTTATTAAAAGACTGAAAGAAGTATCTGCATAGTGGGGTTTTTTTTCTTAAGAGGACAGTAAACTGCATGCACATAAAGCCAGTGAATAAAGCAAATCTGTAGTCTAACCGCAGGTCTGTTTTCTCTTTTCTTCCTCTGAGGTGATTCACTGGAACTCGCCAAAGAAGCTGAGAGTGAAAAACAAGCATGTGGAGTTTTTCCGCAACCTCTACCTGACATTTCTAGAATATGATGGGAACTTGCTGAGACGGGAACTCTTTGGCTGCCCCAGTGAGACAGACGTTAACAGTGAAAATGTAAGTGGGATGCCTAGGGCTTCAAGATTTAAAGAGTGTTTCATACAAGACATAGTGAATGTGAAAACATGGCAAGKTGCTGGTGTGGGCAACGCAGTGCATAGGGCCTCAGGAGAATCAAGGTCAATGCTCAGATTCCAAAAGTGATGCAAAATGTTTAAACTCACTGTTCCTCACTTGTAAAACTGTCATATTCATTGCCTTTCTCCTTTTTTTTTTCCTATGCTGACTTCTAAAAATCTCCAACAAAGCTAAGATCACAAATTGAATATATTGGATTTGGGCTCTTCATTTCATTTGGCAATTTGACACATCTCTCCCTTAGACATAAAATTTTTCCAGGGAAGGTAATGTTTCATGCTCTGATGTTTGTTCAGCATAAGATGATGCTGTCTAGTACATGGCTAGTACATGCTAACTTGCAATGAAATGAAAATGTCAGTACTGTTGGACTAGGTATTTGATTTTTTTTACATGCTGCAAATTATAAAATGAATGAATACTTCAAGATTTATACAAGCTGTGAGATTCTAAAGTTTTCTGCCCTGCCCCAGCTGAGCACAGCAGCAGTTATATGTATCTGTGTAAAACTTTTAATAGGAACATGTCAGATGAGAAAAGTCCTTTGAAAGTCATTGAAATCAAGGATGTTTACAGTAAAAAGTGCCTATGTGTGTGTTCCAGTGTATGTATAAATCCAACATATACATATGTTAATTGAAACATCTATACACTCATCCATGTGAATTCCTTGTGTATGGTRTGGCCTTCGGAGATACCAATTTTAGCTATGCAGTACAAAAAGAAAGAAAAATAAACCTGTAACTTTTTATGTTATTTCAAGAAAAAAGTAATTATTCTCTAAAACAAACGAAACCCTCTGTACAAAAAGCAGTAAAACAGAGACAGTATCATGTACACATTAGCAGTTAAGACGTAATTGTATACCCRGTTTCCCCACTGGGGCTTGTGGTATTGCCATTTAGGCTGTGGATAATATGACCACAGGAGATCTGTCCACATTTTTTTAACTTCAGCTTTTAGAGGTTAAATGTATTTTAGTTCAAGGCACATCTTCCCAGATACTCATTCTGCCATCAAACCATCTTACAAAAGAGGGGAGGGAAAACTGTGATAAACTCTCTGGAGATAAACAGTGACTGTGAGGAAAGGGAGGAGTCAGGCAGAGAGAGTACAGCAAGGGCAAAAGCACGTGGGGAAAGAAAAGCCTCTGCACAAATGAGAGGCTTTTAGAGAATCAAATTAATTGAATGTGATAAAAGACCAGTGAAAAACTAATCAGACAAATCTAGATATATAAGCTGAAGCAGAGGGTATAAAAAGGGGAGATCTAAACAAAAAAGGAAAAAAATAAAAACTGCAGTAAAAATATCATGCTTTTTTGTTTAAATAAGAATGCTGAATAATATTATATTGAATTTGCAAGATGTTAGGTAGGAAGGTTAGAAGAGTGCCTGAATGCAGGCACAGACTTTTTACTATCTTTTCCAGAGCTCTGTAAATCCTTAATAAGCAGATTTATACCAGATGACACATAGTTGGGGAGCAGTATATAGTGAATGCAAGTTCTTGGTGCTAAAAGCAGTTATCCTAAAAGTTTAAAATGGCTCATTTTTCTGGACTTGTTTCTATTTGACAGACACTGGAAATGACTGTTCCAGCCTATTTCTTATTCAAGACTAGTAGAATGCAATATGCTATATGGTATGGCTGGTGTCTGAAAAGGAACTGTTGCTCCTTTTTCCATTTATAATTTTTTTTAAAAAGCATACTTGAAAAAGCATGGTACAAAAATACCATGCCAAGAGACACCCAAATTTAACTGTCTTCTATCAACACAATTAGATATAGAAAAAATGTACCATTGACTTGCCTTAGAGTAATCACTTAGGAGTGGACATAGCTTTTTGCTAGTTACACTTGATATACGTTCTATTTAAACCTGAATGTGCCCTTTTATTGTAGAATYGCCGAAGTAGGAGAATAGGATTATAATGAAAACCATTCTCCATTCTTTAATGTGATAATTCCTCATTCTCTTTCTCTTTGCTGTAGCACACGCACTGTCAAAGGTGTCCTATTAAAATACGGTACATTCCCATGATCTATTGCAGCATTGTCTTCAGAAACAGAGCATCATTTAAAGTGAGCAGGGAGCCACTGTTTGTCATTCCTGCTAGTACAAGAACTAGGGGCATGAAGCGGAAATAGCAATAGCAGGTTCAAAACACAGGAAGACATTTCACCCAGGATGTAATGAAGCCTCAAATAGGAGGTAATGTTGCTAAAAATATGCATATGTTCAAAAATGACTCTTCATGGAAAGAAAATCAATCAGGAGCTGTAAAGCTTTGGTGCAGGAAGTCCTTGAACCACAGGTTCAGGGCTAGGAGAACATTCTGAGGAGGTGTCACTACAAACCTCCTCTGCTTCCGTACTCTGCTCTGGGCCACCGATGTTGGTCACAGCTGGAGACAGGATACTGGACTTGATCAGCCTAGATCAGATGCTGCCAGGTATTTGCATTGGGATTTCCATTAGGATTCCTAGGCATATATTTTACACAAAAGGCTATGATTTTTGCAAACTTAAATATGTATGAGGCAGGAAATGCTATTTATTTTGCAGTTACCTTTTTTTTTCTCTGAAAAAAAAAAATACAGTTGTCCCAAAATACAGTTACCACCGTGTAGGGGTGAAAGGTGCTACTTTGGCTATCAGTGCTTTCCTGCACTATGGACCAGGTGACAAAATGCTGGAATATAAAAGCTCTGCTCTTTTTGTAATTGGAGAGAAGTACTTAAGTGCTGAATCCACTGCACCCTGCTGTCAAAGAACGGTGGCTTGTTACAAGTTTGTCACTCGTAATCTACCCTTAAGGTCTTGTTCCAATATGCCAGCCTTTGCAGCTCTGCAGTTTAATATTTGTGATGGTGTTTTATTTAGAATGCAACCTGTAATTAAGGAATCTTATTTGTAATGCAAATATCTGTAAAATGTATAATGAAGTATGGCAGTTTGTACTTTTGGGCTGATTCTGTGACTCTAAGCTCCCTTTACACTTCTATGGCAGTACCAAGATGTCCTTAAAATTAATATAAAGTAGGTATTTCCCTTGTATGTAAAATAAGGACATTTTACAGTACCAGAGAGATATAAAGGGGCATTAGTTTAAATGGTTGATCTTAYAGTCTTTGTGTGTGTGTGTGCATGCAGGCAGATGGCTATTCCTTTTTTTTTTTTTTTTTTGTGGCTAAAGAGTTAAAGTACCGCAGATCTAAAGGCAGTCTTTGCATTCTCTGCTGTATTGTGCTGATAATAGGATGTAAAAAGTTCTATGTAGGAATGAACAGACAGGGTTGGAATCAGAGATACAGAGATTGAAAAATTTTAAGGGGCTGGGAAACTTCTCTCTGAATTTCTAAAAATGCATATAAGTATGTCTATGAAAGAGAATATGCTGCAGATACAGCCAGTAGGAAGGTGCCTGCACAATCTTTGTGTCATAAAACAGAACTGCCAGTCCCCATCCGTTCCAGGTTACAGAGCAGGCTCTTCTCTGCAGACTGGTCTTAAAAGCTCCTCTCTGCCCTTCGTGCAGATTGTGGGTGGGAAATTCAGAATAGGAGCCAAATGCTCCTGTAAACCCTGCCATCAACTCAAGGGGCCTTTGAAGGCTACTTCCTTAGTCATTCCATCCTACTTGCTTCATGCTTCTTTCCACTTTTCTCTCCTTTTCTGCTTTGATGCTAGGAAGGACATTTTAGGGGAATGTATGAAGTCAAACCTAACGGTAATCTCCACTTTATGAGTTTCCTATTTGCTTTTTATGTTTATATCCAGCATTTCATTCCAAATGACCCATTGTAAAGCCTGAAATAGTATGGCAGGATCTTTTGTCTCCTATAGTAACTCTACAGCTAAGACTAGGAGATAGATACCATAGGTCTGATTTTTGCACGCGGACACACATTCAGCTTTTTATCATTCTCATAAAACCTCTTTTCTGCAGATAGCTACTTCTCACAAGGTGTTTCTGCCAGGGCTTTAAATCTGAGGGTTGAATGGATCATTGCCTACTACGGACATTCAAGTCTTGACCCAAAAGCCAGAGTAAGATCAGTGTGAAGTTTATCACTGATTTCCCTTTATTATCCTTAAAAAAAAGGAAATCAGTGATAAACTTCACACCAATCTTACTTCTCAGATTCTCCTTAAAGAAGAATTTTCAGGAAAAAAAAACCTGTCCATATTTCCTGCATTTTGACTTTTCCTGATCAAGTAGATAAATAAATTCCTGATCAAACGGAGCCCTGGCACAGGCTGCCCAGGGAGGCTGTGGAGTCTCTTCTCTGGAGAWCTTCCAAACCCGCCTGGATGCCACCCTGTGCCCCGTGCTCTGGGTGTCCCTRCTGGAGCAGGGGGTTGGACTAGATGWTCTCTAGAGGTCCCTTCCAACCTCAATGGTTCTGTGACTCTGTGAAATAAACAACAAAAATTGTAAAAATTTCTAAATAGTTTTTTCACTGGAAACCCTTGTTTAGAAATGAATTTCCTTTTACCTATTATTTAATATAACTTRTTATATTAAATATATTTATATACAATATTATTTGATATATTTAATATAGTTTACAATTATTTAATATGTATGTTTTATTTGTGCAAAACCAGAGATTCTTCACATCAGCAAATGGTTTTCCGTGTCTTATAATACCCATCAGAAAGCAGAAGACTGACGCTAGCAATGTTCTAAATAGTATACATTCTAATTTATAATTTTAAGTTCTAATGTTCTAAATAGTATAAATTTTACTAATGAATTTAACCATTTCTGAATGTCTAGAAATATTCTGCAAAAGGAATTTCCAAGTTAGTAAGTAGGCACTGAGCTTACAATCTGACCGATATAGTAGGTAACACTTTCCTCCTGCAGAATTTGAGTGTAGGAATATGAATCTGCATCATTTGTATGACTGTGTTTTAAAGTTACAGTTTTGTCATATCTGTGGCAGTTTGCAGAGGAAATTCTGACTTTCCCAGCTGTGTTGTTTCTAATATTATAACTAGTATTATTATTAAATGCTGAGCTGGTAGCATATCCTGTTAGTATCTTGAAACTTCACATTGTACTGCTAGTATTGCTAGATTGGGGAATCATGGGGCCTTCAGTTTTTCATCACACTAGTATACCTCTTTCTTCTTTTTTTTTTTTTTCTTTTTTTTTTTTTTTCAATTTCAAGCCTGAGGATAAGCTTGGGGATTTCACATCATACGTTTCTGATGACCTCTGCATGAAAGTACACTTTGCTCCTGAGAAGAAACCAAGATATAATAAGTATGCTAGGCAGGGCTCTTTGCCAGCCTAGTGAAAATTTTATTTAAATTATAAGGTTGAAAAAGTGTGATTTATGCATCCTCAGTAGCATTTTTCTCCCTCCCTCATCCTCCATGTTGAGAAGGCTGAGAAGGCTGAGAAGACAGTTGCGCTGAGAGCAGGCTCTCTACTGGGTGCTGGCCTTGGGAAAATGATGTTTCTTTTGAACAATATCCGTTGCCGTCACTGATGTCCAAGCAGTGTRGAGGTGAAAAATATTTGATTTGCTTGTAAAAGGGAAAAAGCCCAGTCAAAAGCAGAAGGGAAAGACTCACTTGAAAGATAAGGTCTGGAGAGGTTGCATTGCGAGCATGAAGGACTCATGGATAGGTGCACTGGGAAAGCTGCAGGGAATTAGCAGCCTGCTTGAACAGGTACCTTGGGGCTAGTGATAGCAGAGGGACTTTTCCATTAGGAAAACTGTATTAAGATTTAGGAGAGACTGGGAAACTCGCCACATGAGAAGGCCAGGGCTGGGAACAATCTGGGCAAACAAAAGCCAGGAGACCAACCTGTCAAGGAACGGTGCTGCAAGGGAGCACCGGGAACAGCTGAGCCAAGAGTATTTGGCAAGGGGTAGTGGAATGGGGCACCAAGCTCTCACGGCTGCAGTTGAGATCAAGGGAGACTGTACTTTATATGAACGGAATTGATCACTCTGTTAGGCCTGTGGAAAACTCCGAGTGTTGACTGTACATTACTTTCCTGTAGCAAGACTATTGTCTACCTTCTCATAAGCTACAGCAAATTTCCTCTTGCGAGGTAGGTTGCTCAAACAGTATCCTTCTCTTTGGCAGTTTTGTTTTACAAAGAAAACACAATTTGGCCCATAGCAAATGCACAAAATTTTATAGTGTGAGAAGAATAAAGGTTTAATTGACATAGGATTAGTCTTGCTTTTACTACTAATCGTCAGAAAAGCCAGAAGTGCTCTATGYAGGTCATCCCCCAGACAAGACTCAGTGAATGCTTTTTCTCCCTACATCATCATCTGTTGTGTTTATGCCACGCTAAAGGCAACAGTTAGCTCACACACTCTTAAAAGTGCTAAATGTTGCAAGCCAAATTGCCTACTGGTGGGAACTGGGACAGCTACACTGGAGAAAATGAAACTGCTGCGTTTTATAACCAGCTTATAGTTACATCCTGAGCTGGTGTTATTTTCTGTCTGTCTCAATGTCTGGGTTGCCTTTGTGCTGTGAGTCTTAACTGCACACACCTAGGATAAGGCAAGATGATCTAAATTGCCCTAGGACATGCCTTTTTCCTCTCCTTTTGAACACTAATTCAGGCATCTCAGCTAAGAGTCTGTAAAAGGGATAAGTGCAGAGCCCCTTACCTTGAAGGGACTCAGAATACAGCATCTCATTCGCTCAGAGGGTTTTGTGAGGTTGAGCACAACAAGGACTGAGAGGTGCTAAGATGCAGAGGCAGTGCAGGACTGTTGGCACACCTGAAACAGAGAGGAGGAGGGAAATTAAAGTGCAAATACCTCTTTTAAAATGTCTGGAAATAGATTTTGCTCAGATGAGAACTCTGTCATTTTAAATCTTGCTAACTAAATTGTACATCATGAAGGAAGCCCGGATTTCCTCCTTTCTGCTGTGGTGAAGCCAGGACTCCCAGGTGGAGTATATGTAAAACACCATTTGTTTGTTTGTTTTGATTATAACTAAAATACTCTTGATCCTGGGTTTGGATTCATCTCACATGGGGTGAAAACCTATAGATTTTGGTGGGAAGTAAAATGTTCTTGTGATACAGCAATTCAAAAAAAAAGAAAGAAAAAAAAGCAAAGAAGCAGCAGCTAATCATAAATATATTCATCCTAGAAACAGGCTGAAAAGAGATTCATGAGCAGACTACCAGCTTGTCAGTGAAGGTACACACTGTATGCCATTTATTATATGGGTTGGTAATCTTATCACATGGTTAGAATACACCACCTTGTCTCATATAAGCATGTTAGTCAGGTAACTGGACATGGTAAATGATGAGGATTTACGATAGAGTTCAGTACCCCCTGTCCCACTTGTGCTGTATGTCCAGCCAAGCCTCAAAGGCTGCTTTCCTTGAGAAGAAGTCTGATCACCTGCCACGGCCAGAGAAGTAACTTAGCAAATGCATTATGTTTTTGGATATACCTGCCTCTTTGTTTTGCTCTCCTGGATGTCACTGCACATTCTGGTTGCTGCCATTTTACATATGAAATAGTAATATCATGATGCTCTTTGGAAGCACTTGCTGTTTTGCACTGTCGTATTTCTTAAGAGAACATCTACTGTACACAGTCTGAAAAGAACACCTCTTTTCACCTGCAAGAGTATGTCCTTGAGGTGAGATTTCCCCCATGGTCATGGCTAGTTAGTGGTCCTGGCCACTTCTAGAAACAAGTCTTATAGAAACGGTGAATCTCATGCTAAGCATGTTCTTGCTTTTGCAATATACACACTGTCACTCTAAGGATAAGTCTTTATGTTTCGGAGTTTAGCGTACAAGAGACATGCATAGCAAAACCAAAAACTTGGGCTTTGTTCAAAAGAAACACTGTTTTTTGAGGAAGGACTTCTTTTTCCTGAATTGCTAGAATTGAACGATATGGCCTGAATTCTTTTTTGTTGTTTTATTTTGTTTGTTTATTTTGGTTATGTTGAAAATACATTTTGTTTTTATTTCTTCTGCCTCACTTTCTGCCCTGTTGTGTTTTTGTTTTTGGCAAACGTTAGGCAAGCTGGAGAGCAGAGACACTGGTTTTGTTAAACTCAGATGTACTGTGAAGATGGAGCATTTTTAACCGAAAGAAATATAGGACGGGTTTCACTCCTAGATTTTGAGGATTCATTTTGCAGCATTTTCTTCACCTTCTGCTGCTGTCAGGCATCAGAAGAAAAGAGGTGTTCAAATAGGAAGATAGCCATTTTCAAAAATATGGTTTTRGAGGATCTGGAGGAAAGAAAGGAGGGAGAAATTTGCCTGTTTATTCAGCTTTGGAAATTGTCTGCACTGCTCCATTATACTCTGGTAGCTCTAAGAATTTCACTTGAAAAAATAGCAGGAAAAAAAAAAAACCTACAACAGCATTGTCCTTGAAATAGATTGGATACAAGAGAAAAGAAGCTGGCTAATTATCCCCTGAAGATTTCCAGGGACTAATTTTTCCCGACCGTGCAGAACTCGGGCGACATGGAGCGTCTCTGTGCTTCCCAGTGCACAATCCAGCAGAGCTCTCYGCACGCCGCTCCCGATGCTTTGGGCATGTCATGCTATTAGCTTCGCAAAGATAGCTCATGAGCTTACACGTTTTGCTGGACCAAAGCCAGGGTGCCTGCAATATCCAGGATTGCTTCCAACACGAGGGAAATTTTCACAGGGTGGATCCTACTTTCTAGTTTTCTGAGGCCTTGACACTGCAGGATAAAATCATAGGGAAAAAAAAAAAAAAAAAAGAGAGTATTTATACCCCTTTAAGCTTGCAACTCGAATATAATCCGATAATCTTTCAGTGAAGGGCTGGTTAATAGCTGCTGTGCAATTAAAAACTTCCAGCCAGTCATTTGTATGTAAAGTAAGATAGTAAGGTATCCTTGAGCAAAGCAACTGCTTTGCTGTATTTTTAACCATATAAACCTGAGGTGGATTGAGGATTCTGAGAGGGGTGTGCTAATGTTTCTGTTCAAGGAAGAAACAGAAATTATGAAGTATTCTTGATAGTCATTGTCAATATCAGATTTTAATTCAAAGACTGTTTGAATGTGCTTTGGAAAATGAAGTAGTGGCTCAGCTGAATGATGATTTAYACTGCAGAATGAAAATTCAACAAGATATAAAAGAAGTCCTGATTTCTATTCCACCAAAAGAAACCTGATTTAAATGGAAGTTTTGCTTGAGCAAAGGTTTGTCAAGATTCGTATTCTCATCTTTCTAAAAGCAATCTCTCTTGGGTGGTGTTTTAAGATCCCTGTTGAACAATAACAAGGAAGAACCAGAGGCTCATTGAAATCAAAGAGGTTGTTTCCATTATTCACAAGAAGATTAAAGAGTAATATACAGGAAAATATCAGGAATTATTCCATCAGGCTTCACAGGAAAACATTCAGCTGTGAGCATTATGGTTGACAGCAACCATTATACTTACAGTTCCAAGAACAAGAGCTTTTCTTCTCTGAATATTACTACAAGAAACTCCCATATTTTTCAATTCTTTCCTTAAAAATAGTGTCAAAATATTACTTTATATYATTCTGAACAGGGCAAAATCAAGATATTTTTAAATCTGAAAAATATTAATATAATTCATAAAGTGTTTCACAAAACGATTTTAAAGTGAAATGTATTTTTTGTTAAATCCTGTAAATAAAAACTATAAAATTGTTAAAATAATTTTAACTTCTTTTTTTCTGGTTAATCCTATTTAAGTAATAAGGTATATAAATGATATACCTTTATAAATTTACATTTTAGAGTGACTCAGAGCTTAGTTTTATGTGTTAAGACCATAAATAATTTTTACTCATTATATTTTGCAACAAGGGTGCTTTTTTTTTTTTTTTTTTTTTTTTTTTTTTTTTTTTTTTTTTTTTTTTTTTTTTTTTTTAAAGTCCCTTTTAAATAATCTATCCAATTTCTTGGCTTTCAAGCAATTTAGTTCAGGAATTAAATTGGCGCTTTTTAAAGTCCCTTTTAAATAATCTATCCAATTTCTTGGCTTTCAAGCAATTTAGTTCAGGAATTAAATTGGCCAGAAATTTGGGGAGTTGATGATTTTTTCTCTCCCTTCTTTTCCCAGAGCTGAACTTACTTTGCTCTTAAAAATACACGTTAAAGTGACTCAAGATTGGAGTACTTCCTTTTGAGAGGCTCATTTTGACTTTGAAAGGGCTTGATTTTCACAAGAGACAAAAATTACCTGTTTTCTGTTAATCTGACATCTTTGGACTGCTCAAACTGGATATCCAGAATCACAAATCCTGTTAAAAATGTAGGCTTAATGCTGTCAGCTACAGCTCAATGAGTAATTTCAGTGCAAAATTAAACTGGTACAAATCCATAAGTCTCAAGGCATTAATTAATGGTCAGTTTAAGATGTTACTTTTCCATCTACCAGTGCTTAGCTCCTCCAACAGAGGCGGCAGAATGGAGGTTGGGAAATCACTGCTCCTCTGTCTGCCTCACTTAATCTCCTCGTTGCCTCATGCTGCAGGTTCCCAAGTTGTCCTTTTTCTCTCCTGATTGCACAGGGAATTGTAAAGAAGGTATCTTTCTGTCCACTCTTTCCTTACAGCTCCAGAAACAACTGTCTGAGCTGGATGAGGATGATTTGTGCTACGAATTTCGACGAGAACGGTTCACCGTCCATCGCACTCATTTGTATTTTCTACATTACGAGTATGAGCCTGCTTCAGACAACACTGATGTAACGCTGGTGGCTCAGCTTTCAATGGACAGGTAGGAAAGACCTCTCGTTCATCACGAAGTGAAGGGCAGTGAAGATGTTCTTAGATTGCAAGAACTTCCCCAGGAATCCAGCTTTGTCATGATTCAGGGAGAGGAAAAAAGTTATCTTCACAGAAAACTGAAATAGCATGTTTTAACTCCTGCTTTAAATTAGAAGTAGCACATGTAAATATTACGCATGTATCTGCAGTTCAGCTCTGCAGTGGACTTGTGCAGAGCTCACAAAAGGTTTCATTGCTGGAGAACAGGGGTTGTTTTCTGTCRGGACTGAAAGACATTATTTGTGGAGTTTTTTTACAGTGACTTAGAAAAAAGAAAGAGACAATTTTGGTGAGTTTAAGTGTTTAAGTAGCTGGTTACAAGAACAGTATTTCCCTGTTAGGCAATGCTAGTTTTAATTCCATTGATCATTTCCTTGTGGAAAGTTTCAAATAATGATTTGATTTTCCTTATAGTGCRAGTCAAACCTGAACATTTTTGTTTTAAATCCAATGATTTAAAATAAACTTCTTTTCTTATGCAAAGGTTCTAGTGTAAATTTAAAACTCCTTTGGAGAGGAGTCTGCATTTTAATTCAAATATTAATTTTCAGAGTAATATTTCCAATGTAAGTCTTTTCAACGTTCAGTTCTGATGTAAAGTAGAATTTCCAAATGCTGATATTTTCTTTGAGGAAAAAAATGTATCAATTCCATGCAAAGATTTACCTGCACCTTTCTGATTCCCACCATTGCTTTGAGTTTGCACTTTTCCAGAAGCCCAGAAAATACATCTCAAATCAGGCAACTCAGTTATATTTTGAAATGGTCAATCTTTTTTTCTTTCTTCTTCGCCATTCAAACCCAATCCAAACTTTGTTGTTGTTGCTATCAGAGTTACAAAACAGAGCAGACCTACTTGAATATAAGCAGGCAACTGGTACTTCGTGTAGCTTCCTTTAGCAGTGCACGTAAGGAATGCAAGATGCCCTGTGGACACCGCCGGTGCTGCACATTGATAGACGCCAGTGGAAGGTCAGCTGTATTCCAGGGAGGAAGAGAGTCAGAGGAATTCAGAGCAAYACAGCATTTACAGCCTGTTTTAAAAATAAACACAAACAAGGGCTATTTTGCTTTACCAGTACCTCGGCTCTGCATTGTGCACATCCTATTATGATTTGCTATGCTCATCGGTGTCTGTTCTATTGATTTTTAATTGAGGAAACATTTCTTGAGTGTTCACAAACCTTTGACTAAAAAAACTAAAGAAATAAATTAAGTCAGACCCCGAGCGAATGCCACAATAAATTAGTAAAGCTGGTGTGTGCACATGGTGTATTTTCCCCCTAGAATTTAATTCAAAAGAATGAGCTGCAGCTTGGTGCTGTTTCACTGGCACTGATGCAAAATCTGAGCATCTGTTTCCCTTTCTGGATCCTCACCGGGGCACATGTTTTTATTGATAGACAGAACCACACATTTTTATTCAGATAGAACAACCCTCCTGATACTGTGCAGGAAAAATCTTTCCTGCTTCATTGGTGTGTTGCTATAAATTATTGATTTGGGTTGGAAATACTCTCTTTCAGCTAAAATCAATAAATAATATCATACCAAAGATGTGTTTAGCCATTTTGTTGTTTTTTTTTTTCACTTCTTTCAGTTGCTGCTGTATTTTTTAGGTCTTCTGTACACCACATTTATTTAACTCCTCCAGAGTAGCTATAGACATTTACATAGCACCTCAGATGTAAGATGACATCTACATAAACAGTGTGCTATTTCCCACACTGCTGCATCATTCATTCAAGTAACTGCCTGAAATAAGGCAAAACAAAAAAGCAAGTCTGCAGTTGCAGCCCCATTGGAGCCGAGTGACACATCGGTGGTGACAGGTTTACATGTGTCTGCACTGTAGGCTTGGGGAACAGAGAGCAGTGGTGCATTTTAGGAGCCAGCAGTAATATCTTCAGATGCAAGCACTGAGGGTGACTTTGTTCAGCGCTGTTTGTTATTGTTGAACTGTCACATTTTGTACTGATGTGACATTTTCTGTAATAATGGCTTGGTCATATCATGGGCTGTGTGAGGGATTTTCAACAGGGTGTTTTGRCTAGGTAGCCTTTTTAAAGGCATGGTGCATAGCTAGGTTTCAGAAATTAGGATGAAAGTTAAAAAAAAAGATGTAAGACCAGAATGTCGTCAAGGAAAGGCACAAGACTTTGAAATTAGAGTAAGAATGAGTTGTAAATTGGTTTGATGTTCTTGAAAGGAAAACCGGAAACTCATAGTATTACAGAATTCCAGTAAAATTCCCGTGAATAGAATGGACCTTAGAAAAGAAAAGAAAAATGTGCCACCTAAATAATGATCTTATTGCAGTACTGCACAGTAGAGAGGGTATGTTGTTTTCCCTGGATTCCTTAAGAGATAATATTCCACAAAACTACTAACAAAAAATGACATTATTTGCTGAGGGTGTGCTTAGAAACTTGTAATTCTCAGTTTTATGGTCAGAAGAAATGGTTCTAAATGCCTACAGAGTGCAGATTATGGAACATCACCCAGGCCCTGTATCAAACTCACAGAAGTGGAGCTTGTCAGCAAGGAAGACACAGAAAAATAGAATATTCAGAAGAGAACTAAGCTGCCTAGCTGGAAACTTATACCAGCAGAACCCAGGTCCTACTTAACTATTGTGAAAATCTTTTCAGACATTATCAGGTGTGCCATTTAAATAAGTTATACACCATTTAAATAAGTTATGCATGCTATTTGTCCACTGCTTGGAGTCCTGTTTGGAGGCATTCTGCTGCATTCCTTTTGAGGCAGGTATTCCATGTATAATATAAAAGGTTGCCCTAAATCTGAGTGCTGATGAATTGGAATCTGCTGATTAATAAGTTTCCGCTGTGTTGGAAAAAGGCAAAAAGCATATACTTTATTTATTATCTGCACAATCTAAAGCCTAAAGCCTTCACATGCTTTTGAGATCCTTTTTATCGATTTGTGTTTCTAGTTCAGCTCTATGCTTCAAGCTGATAATAACCTTTGTTTCAATAATAGAAAAAAAGAAAATAATGTACCACATATAAACTAGTACACGTAATATCTCCTATCTAAGAAAAAATGATTATATCTTCTTGGATGTCATCAGGATCATTCAGCAACATTGTGGAAAAAAAAACTATTAATGTTAAATCAGAATTTGTGTTTGCTGGTATGACTATATCATCCCTTTTTGCTGCAAAGCTTAGAGAGATAGTAGAAAGCAGAAATTATTTTCTTTGATTACAATGATACAGAAAACTTTTTTTGTGTTCTGCATAAATATTAATAGGAAAAATGTGGATTTGAAAGGTAGAAAAGATAATCATGTTGCCTAGTCTGCTCTTCCTAATTTTTAATAGAATGTCTAGCTAGGCTGCATAGGTTCATTTCTCTTTACATGACTGAAGAGGGTTTGTTATCAGTCTTGATGTATTTTCAAGCAGTATATCTTAATCTCTAGCCAGTTCTGTATAAATTTGCCAAAATACACAAACTATTTTGACCAGACTGAATTTGATTTAACTTTATGTGAGATCTTTTGCTGTCTTTTTCATCAATAATGCTGTAAATTATGTGCATTTGAAAGTATATACATTGATGTGCTACTTTGTGAAGCATGAGTAGATACTGCTGTAACATACACAAATTAATATTTAAAAGGATGTTTCTATTGGAAATGTTTTATTTTTGTCTGTTTATACTTCATAGCCATGCAATGTCGTTTCTGTTTCTGTTGATGTTTCATCCTTTGCCCAAAACAGCACTTTTTGTTTTGGTCAATGCAAATGTTCTTATAACTCAGTATTCCCTTGACCCAGCTTCTAAGATCTGATTCACTGCTTTGCAAAAATTTGGGCAAGATTTCCTCAACAGTGGATGAAATGGTCTGAGGGTCTCTACACCATTCATCCTCCACAGACTTCTGGAAAGGCACAGTGGTGTGTCAGTGTGTGAGACCACCTTATTCTAAAGTGTGAGCTGGGCAACGAGGCGTTCTTAAGATTACAAGACCCCTGTCCTGTCAACCCACAAGGACAGATCCCTGCAACTGCTCAAAACTAACATCAGAAGGGAATTATCCTTTAGGGTTTTCTTGCTGTGTTGAGGATTTAGGCAGAGAAAGTGATGATGAATTCTTCTTGAATTTAGGTACTTATATTTTGTGTGTTTGTATCTGAACTGTAGTCACTGTAGACACCCTGGTATTCAGTGGAAAAAAAATAGCCATGGCTATGGTGCAGTGCATCTGTCCAGAAAGAAACATCGACTTAGATGAGATGAATTGCACTGTAGAAATGTTTATTGCTTTCCACAGGATATAGAGTGACCCCAATCTGTCTCGCTTAGATATAGATATCTGTATTTGATCAGATGAATCACAAGCAAAAAGTCCCAGGCAGGGAAATAGACTTTCCTTATTCTTCCCTTCTTCTTTCAGGCTCCAGATGCTTGAAGCCATCTGCAAACACTGGGAAGGTCCAATCAGCCTGGCCCTCTATCTCTCTGATGCAGAAGCTCAACAATTCCTGCGCTATGCCCAGGGCTCAGAAGTCCTCATGAGCCGCCACAATGTTGGATACCACATCGTGTACAAGGAGGGCCAGTTCTACCCCGTGAATCTTCTGCGCAACGTGGCCATGAAGCATATCAGCACCCCATACATGTTTCTTTCTGACATTGACTTCTTGCCCATGTATGGACTCTATGAGTACCTCAGGTAAGAAGACACTGGGGTGTTTCCTGCTGCCATCCAGTTTTCCAGCTATTCCAACACCCACACTTCTACCTCATTGCTGACACTTCTACCTCATTGCTGAAGCAATAAACTTTGACCAGGTCTGAAAGAGAGCCTATTAAAGAGAGGTCTGAAAGAGAGCCTATTAAACAGCTTCAATAAATATTTGATTTGACAGTGCCCAGCAAAGGAAAATAAATATTTTTGGAGTAGAAAAGGAGGCTGTAATTAGAAGTAAGGTAACACGGTTAAGGAAAAAAAGTCAGATCTAAATGTGAGCTCTCCTAGCTATCAGAGGAATTCTTTTGCAGCATCAGAGGAATCAGTTTGAAATCTGAGCTGGACTAAGCATTATTAAATGTGCAATAGCTTCCTATATTAGCAGAGATGTGAACCAGGCAGTTTCCCTAAACATCCCTGTTTCTCAGTGTTGGAGATGGAAGGAAGTGTACAAAACCTTACTGAACTAGCTGTCCCTATGACACACTGTTAATCCAGTTCTGTGTCTTGAAAATAGAGCGATAGTGTAATTTTCTCAATAATATGATTGCAAGGCCAGCACCTGTCAAGGCCAAATAATTAGTACAGGGAAAAGGGGGAAGAGTAACTTCAGTGTGAATTGTACCATAAAGACTGTGAGCTGTTTGGGCTGAGCCGCTGATCCATTAGCACAGTTTCTTTTAATAGAGACCTTTTCCCTCTTACAGAGGATGGTCATCTGAGGGCAAAGAATAGAGCAAGGAGGACTCCCTGTGGCCAGACAGGAGGATTTCATTTTCTTAAGCCGTTCCAGTTTTACTTTTCATCTCTGCTTAAGTTTGGCAAAAGGTTCCAGTGTGAGCTTGCCATGTAAGTGTTGCRTTAAGTGCATAGTACACTCCCACATTTCTGGAGTGTAAAGATAACTTCCTGTAGCATGAACCTGTAGACAAATTCCTTTGTTTCAAGCTATAGCTAAGTTTCTTCTTTCTCTCTCCTTCACCTCAAATGAAGACTTCACTGCYTTTCTTACTTTCTACAACCATATTCTGGGCCAAATTCACTCTGTTGTTTAAGGCTTTGGGGTTGAATAATATCATTTAAGTTATACACCATTGTGTCACCTTGTTTCTCACTTATTTTAGGTATATTTCTTCTTGGCTATGCTATGAGGACCACAAAAGAATTCTGTCCCTGCTACAGAGTAACTGTTTCAGGATGTGTATGGGGACTATTTTATTAGCTTTTCTGTTCATTTATGTTACTGCTGTATAGGGTACATTTGATCAGCTTGATGCTGGGCACAGTAAAGATCCCCTCTATTGATACTGACATGTATTAGCAAAAAACGTGACCTGTTCCTCCATGCTGCTTCACAGTGCACTGATGGGAGACAACACTTGAAAAGAGAAGACAGAATGATGTAGCACAATACACTTGAAACATTACAGCCATGGAAATTATTCTCAGGTGATGATAATGAATCTTAGACTAAATGAACAGTGGTGCCATCCATTGGTGTTGATCGGAAAGCAAACAGAAACTGAAAACTGAAAATTGTTGCATCTGAGACCTTGTGTGACTTTACAAGTCTTTTCGTGAGTCTCATATGCTTAAGTCTGATTGTGAGCCTCTGCTGCCCAGGAATATCAAAATTGCTAATATGCCAGTACTAGCTCTTTAAAAAGGAATTGGAATTTTGTGTGTGTGGACAGGAATCTTTTATAGCTGTTCAAGTAATGATTCTTTTTTCTGAGCAAATAGGGGGCCTATGAGATTATTTTAAATACTAATACCCTGTATCTTTCTGCATTGACTCTGCAGATAGCTAATTACTGCTATCTATCTGAATATTAGCAACTGTTCTTTAGAAAGGCAATTTTCATCTTCATTTTCACAGATAAAATAACTGTAAGCAAATAGAAATAGTGTGGTGTTCTAGCCATGGCTTTGTATAGGACAGGTCTTCACTTTTTACAGTTTTACATAGACTGTAAATGTTGGATCTGCAGACTATTCTAGGAGAGGAATTTTGAAAAACACTTTGACATATTGTTGTGCGTGAAGGGTTTTTGAAGAAGTTGTTTATAGTTAGTTGTCCCTCTGTGTATCTCTTACTGGCACTTAGATTGAGATTTTCCACAGCTGTTAAGTAAGGCCAYTTCTATGCTTTTAATCTCCATCAAAACCTGTTTCTATCCCACCTTATTCTTCTGTAAAGTGCACAAGGAAAGAAATGTGTYATTTAAAGATTCCTTGCTTACAAAACTCAGAGGCTTCTGTGGTCCCTGCTGAGTAGAAGCTCTTTGTCACCTTCAGTTATCAATTACTGAGGTCATCTTGTTACTGCCATGGACCTTTCTGATCACCATATGTAATGTTTGTGTGTCATCCTAAAGGTTCTTACAACCTTTAGGCAGTTTAGGACAGGCAGTTTTTCTATGGTATCTATAATTGCCACTGACCAGTAGCATTGAACTTCCTTCCTGATCCATTTATGTAAACTCTGCCCTTACAGTGATGCATTTAGCATGAATTGGGAACCTGTATCCAAGCTCTAGCCACAGGTTTTCTACCTTTCCTTTCCAGCCTTAATTGTGAAGTTGCTCTTTAGCATCTCAGCAAGAGATRAGCTCCATGTTCTGACTGCTAATTTTTATTTGTTGGACACATTCATAGGTTATGCATTCGCCATTTTTGCAGACAGAAAGAATGTTCTAACAATTTTGACACTGGACTGACAGCTCTTCTGATCTTAAAACAAGCTATGTGTGTGCTTGGTACATTGTTCTTGGACTAATCAATTAGCATCCAAATGATGAAAGTGAACTTAAATTAATAAATTGATTTTTTTTTCAGCTTCAAGGGTTTAGGATTACATTACTAAACTTTCTCTGTATGAGCTTTCCCATCCTCCAAAAAGGGGATGATACTGTCTGTTCACACAGGAAGAAGAATTATTTGTTAATTTTGAGGAAAGGAATGTGAAGATGAAAGGACTGATATCAGTGTACTGGAGATAGCTCAACCTCCAAGGAGATTCTTTTGGTTTAAGATTTCTTTTTTCCACACCTCACAAAAATAGGGTTTACAAGTAGATTAGAAAGTTAGTCCAACCTTCTGTGTGCAGAGTGACATGCATTAGGTCTGAACACAGAGATGCCTGGGAAACAGTTTCCCAGACAACACTAGTGAAGAGAAAGCTCTTCACAAAATCATATATCCTTGTTTTGGGAGTTGGGAAAAATGACAAATATGGAAGAATGAGCCATGAAACTATATTACTGAATCCAAAAAGTGGTTCTCACAAGGGTAARACATTAAACATTTTTCCCAATGCTGGTTTGCAAAATAACCAAATGTGTTATTGGTTTTATATTTCACCTGTCTTTCAACACTTACAGTAGAAATTTTCCTCTTCCACACATTACAGAATCAATCAACACCTTCCATCAAACACGAAAAAGATCACCCCACAGGAAACAAAAAACAAAGTTGTTTCTCATAGGAGGTTAGATTGTAATTATGATGGTGACWCTAGAAAACTAATCTCTGAAAAATATTTGATTGATACTGAGAATGTGAAGTGAAAGGCAAGAATAGGCAAAAGCCTTAGCCTTACTGGGTTGGCTCATGTTGTTTATCTATGGGACTTAAGATAGGCCCTTTACTTACAAGCAAGTAAGGATCAAAAACATCAAAAGCAGTATGTTCTGTGCTATCCTGCAGTCATCGCTGTCCTCACGGATTCCTTCTTCCGCTTACTTTAGTCCCGTATGTAATCTGGCCCTCATCAAAAGCTGTTCTGCTTGGAGATCCATGCCACTGGAGTTCTTGACTGAGCCTGTCTCAAGCCTCAGCTCAATTACAGTGAAACCCTCCACTTTGGCCATAATAGGATCCCCCCTCAGATGCTCACATATTTCTTGAAATTATTTCTGCATAGATTATCCCACTATGTTATTGCATCTTTGAAATACCTTTGAAATACTGATTCTATGGGATTGGCTGCAACCACCACAAGCTTCTTGTTTTCAGATATCAGCTTCTCTCCATGTACTTGTCGTTTCATCCTGACTTTTGATTATGATAGTGATTTCAGCCTCATGTGTCTGCCTGTTCATGCTTCTTTTCACTTTTGTTCTTAAGAGTACTGTCTTCTGCTCTTTCCAACATCCACTTATGTCATTGATACCGATATTAGATCTGCAGTTGATAAAGGTGGGGAGCATGTAGCAAAGATTATAGATATCTACATCACTGTTTGTTTGTATCCAGTATCTTACAAAACAAGTCACGCCGAACACTGGTTTCACCACAGGTTACTCCACTTGACAGTCTCTGCTGTTACCCTTGCTTGATACCCACACCTACTTGAGCTTTATCCTATATCAGACTGTGAGGTTTTGTGGGCAGCATTGTTTTCAACCCTTTGTAAACTGCCAAGTGCAGTGGGACCTTGATTTTTGCTGGGACTTTTGAGCTTTTTGTCATCAGACAGAAAGAGAGCAATAGTCATAGAACAAAGCAGCTATTTCCTTTGTGTCACTGCAAACATCACCTGAAGATGCATAGCTCAAATTTGACAGTTTGAACAGAGTCCAGAAAACCAAAGACATTGTCAGAGAAATTATATTAGCATGCAGGGCTTGCAAGAAGGTGAGAAGGGGAAGAACCATTAGGAATGTCATCAAGACTGGATGCTGACACTGCTCAGTGATTCGGGAAGGTTGAGGAGGCAGATTGTGAAGGAGTCATCTATTTACACTCCGATATCTTGCCCATTAGTGACGGTGAGGGAAAAGATACCAAGAAAGTACAGAAACATTTGTAATAAGAAGCTGTTAAAATCCTTCAGTTGTGAAAAGTTCATTGGAATGTAGCAGTGGTTCTTAAAACAATGCAAACTTTCCAATAAGTCACCGAGAACAGATTCGTTTTATAGAATAGGACTGGTATGAATTCTCTAAAATTCTAATTTTATTAGATAACCCTGTTCTTCTCTGATGGCAATAGAAATGAATTCTAGGTATTCTAGACCTGGAAAAGCACTTTTTAGTGTTATGATTGCAATCCCAATTTCTTCATTTTAAAGGCTGTAGAAAATTTGTAGTTCTTCAGCATTATTCTTGATTGCTTGTTGCAGTGACATAAAAGTCAAGGACAGTGAACCCTATTAAGGTGAACTGATTTTGGCAGAGAGAAAGAGAGAGAGAGAGACTTCTCATATGATATATGAAAATAATGAAAGGAAAACCAAGACAGAGCTATTTCTAGTGGCAAGCATAGTAAGATTCAGTCTCGCAGTGGAAAAGTAACATCACTTTCTTCTTTCTGGGTTTTAGTTTGCTAGGAAAGAAAAGACTGAATACCTGTGGCAGGTTTAAGGTTGTGCATAACATTGCTAAGCTGTTGTTCTGCAGCAGTCACCCCAAGGCCCCTGTCTAGAAAAAGGCCCTGTTGTGTGAAGCACAGAGTGCACCCACACACTCTGTGACAGTTTCAGCACTGAGCAGGTCACAGCAGAAGAAGGCAAAGAGCAAGGACCTCCGTGCACCCTCAGCTCTGCTCTGCACAGACCAGCCTCTGCCCTGTGTACAGCKCTGAGCACAGWTGAGCTCCAGTCTCCAAGCACTGTRGCAGGTGTGAATAATAACAGTAATAAACTTCCATTAGTTTACATTTTTGCTAATTTGCATCACGTCCTATTGCAATTCCTCTGTGCCTTGAACAAGGACTGACCAGTGAGGCATCCAGTGTTTGTGTGGACAACTGGCTGGTCCATAGTGAGTTTGTACTTACCTCTCAGTGATGTAAAGCAGAGGGAAAAGGGAATTATGATGGCCCAGAAAGCACAGACAAGGGCTGGGCTAACGTGTAGCTACACTGCCSAGTTCCTGCTCTTGTAAAGTCCCCCCTGAGTTCTGCATAAATCCCTCTTTTTGTTAGAGCTATCGTTGTCTGGGCAGCACTTTCATGTAATCTGTAGTAAAATAAACAGATCTGACTGTGTTTCTTTTATAGGACTCTCTTAGAGGAGAGTAATAGATCGTTTCTGTGGACATGTAGGTAGCATTGATCACTCAAGCACACCTCAGACATCATGCTCTTTTTGAAAACTATTATACTTCTTGTTCTTAAAGCAGTAGATTAAAATAGAGGAAAATACAAGGCAAACCAGGGAAAAAAATGTGAGCCACAGTCGCATTTACAATATGAAACCACTCTTTCTATATCTTCTTTTCTTGAAAAGTCAAATAATTTGCTCAAGTTGAAATTTGCTGACTTGTATTTGTTGCTTCTCTCCGCCAGGAAGTCCGTCATTCAGTTAGACTTGGCCAACACCAAGAAAGCTCTGATCGTTCCTGCCTTTGAGACTCTACGCTATCGCCTCTCCTTCCCCAAGTCAAAAGCAGAGCTGCTTTCTATGTTGGACATGGGAACTCTCTTCACATTCAGGTAGCAGAAAGTGTTTTTCTTGTACCTGTGGTAATTAACTCTAAAGATTTATTTTATTGTTCTATGAATATTTGATTTCTCTCTCTTAGCTAGCTAGCTCCATTAAGAAATGTGTTTGATTTTCCCTCCTCCCTTTCACAGAGAAACAACRAACAGCATCATGTGGATACATTCCATCTGTAAGCTCAGTATTTTGTCTAGTAGTGTACTGCTCTTCAAAAGGACTTCAGTTGCTCAATTGTATTTATTTTATTTTCATTATTTTTTATTGTGCTGCAAAATCAGGCGAGACCATTACATTCCTGTGCATGTAATTTGCTTTGTGGGCTGCCAAGTACTATCAAGGTAGCTGTGTCATTCAGGTGTTTACAAATAATTTCTTTCTGTTCATTGGTTCACTTCATTACTGACTCTTTGGAAAACAAAGAATGCAAGCTTGTYGTGTATCTTTTAAAGTATGAAACAGCTGCTTAAAGTTTCTCAATGCAGGAACAAAACACTGTGCTCTGACTTTAAAGAAGCCAGGAACACCTGAACTTGGAGCTCTTTTCTGAAGCAGTCTCTTTTTGGGGCTGTGAGCAAGTCACTTCCATTATCTGCCACAGATTAATTAGTTTTAAAATGTGACTATCAAGCATTAACTGTCTGTTGGGTGTATGGTAAGGTATGATTAGTAGATGTTTTTAAACATCATAGTGATGGAAGGAAAATAATATGGCCTTATGGTATTGCACCAGAAAGAGCGTAGGAAACTTGGTTCTCTTCTCAGCTCTTCTACTGCTGTGCTGGGAGATGGTATGAAAATTACTTTGCTATCTTATGTCTTTGTTCCTAAACTGTGAAAGGCAGGTAATAATGTCCACCTGTCCTTGTATAGTATTTTGAGATCTAGAGATAAAAACAGCTTTAAAAATGCTAGTTATTATCTATAAACAAAGGAGCTCTTTACTGCCTCTCCCATCCTTGCCTTACCTTTGAGCTTTTCTCACCCTGCGTCCATTCCCTGAATCCTACCCTCTCTCCTTGCAGCAGACACCCTTCCTTCCACCCCGTGGTAACAGGCAGCCTGTGTGATGCTGCAGACAATAACTCTAGACACTACTTCTACCAGGGCCTGCCTTGAAAGATAAACCTGAGGTGGTTCAGACGCTGGAAAGGCATATGCTGCTCTGGAAAATTATCCAGGACTACTAAGAGAGCAAGCCTCTTCCCCTCTCCACTTATTCTTTAACAGCAGGAAAAAAGTACAGATTAAGAAGAGACTTGCTGATAGAAAAAGAAAATATTTCTCCTGTAGTTGAAAAAAAAATCCTTCTAGTGGAAGATAGCACCCTAAGGTTTTTACTTCTGATGTTACACTCCACCAACAATCAAATTTTCAACCTGCACAGCAGTGGTCTTCAACCACAGATTTGATCTTGAAATTATACAGCATATTGGCTTGTTACGTATGTACACAGGCTGATTTGCAGGTCCTTTCCCAAGTCTCACTCAGGTGAAACTCTCTTTAACATCAGTGGGAGTTTTACCAGAGCAGGATTAAATAAGAATTGAAGGAGGGGAGGTCTGTAGTTGGTTTGCATGTTAATGTGGGACATTTTTTACAACTCCTTCCCTGGCTTGCTTTGGCTCCTTTTCTGTGCTCAAATCTATCAACAGCCACGTAGCAGCTGCGATCTGGGCTGAGAATTCCCACCTGCACTTTCAAGGTGCAGGTTTAATAACACAGCAATTGGAGGCTGAGCTGGTGGGAGTGAGCTGGAAGGAAGGCTGCTGTGACAGTGATTGCTGCGAGTGCCCGCAGCATCCCTGTCGCTCACACCACATGGCAGATTACGATCTTTCCCTCAGTGAAATTGCTTTTGTCACCTCTTTTCATGGTGACCTTCTCTGCCTCTGGGCAGCTAAGAAGTACAAACCAGCTCTCAATTGCATCCCCCAGTCACCACCGAAAGAAGGAAAAAAGAAAACATGTGAGCATCTGTGGCTGGCAAGGTAAACTGTGTGGAAACTCTCCTTGGCAGCGGGACTGCTTTCAGGCACAAGGAAAACTGCGGTTGGTAGAAGATGCATYTGATTGAGAAAACATAATCAGCAACTGATTAAGTAATTAATTGATTGCATCTACAATCCAGCAAAATGCTTCAGCATCTGAAAACAGAACAAGGAAGGCTTTTATTTCACTAAATCATTTTCTTACTCAAACATGAAGCTTGTAGGGAAAAGGCAGGGAGCAAAAACATTCTGAAAAGAATAAAGAATCACTTYTGGTATCTTTGGCAAGGTTTGCATTTTAAATGTTATTAAAAGAAGTAGTAAATGTAGAAAATAAGACAAAACTTCCACAAGCCAGATACCTGAAAGTGATGCAACCTTGCTACAATTTAGGAATGCAGCCTTCAAATGAACGTAAATTACTTGGGTCCCAAGTGCTATCCTGATAACTCTGTCTGTCTGTGCATCCGCTTAACAGAGAGAGTCAGAGAAGCTGAACACYGTTCTGTTTTTCTGGTTATAAGTTACACAAATATACAGCCAAAGTGTAACCTCCTAGGTGGTGGTGTTTACCGCTCTGTTTCGAGCAGTGGAGGCTTGCAATGATACCAGAATTGCTGGAGTTGGAATGTTGTCTTTTGTCCTCATTCTCTAAATAATTAATGATTAAATCCCTTCACTTTTAGCACCTGAGTCATCCCTGTGATTTCAACGTGCCTTACCTTACATATGAGCAGGRTGTTTGATTTTCTTCTGTTACACATCCCAGAGCATTGTAATACAACTGGCTGCTATGCCTTTGTTTCGTTATTTAATCTATGAGTCTGCAGAAAGAGCCTGTCTCATTGATTTTTGGGAAGGTGTAAGAAGAGTAAGTGGGCGAGAGAATCGTTGACCCTGACATTGATGGGGTCGATTCAAGCTGGGCTTGGGAAGGACCTGCTGCAGTCTAAATAGGTTTAACRAACTATAAAAGGATTTTTTTCTGTAAACCAGATTGATTATCTTACTTGGGATCACACAGGCACTCCCCACAATGTGAAAAGTACAGCAGAAAGCCTTTATGTAGCATTTTAGTTATTAGCTTAATTAGACATTTTGGCTCTTACCATAATAACAGTAATTAATAAAAAGGAACATCTATCCARAGCTGCAGGTGTTTCTCATAAAAATTATAAAATTACATATCAAGCAGACCATGAATGTTGCTGTGGTGGAGAAATAGCTAGTTCTCAGGGGCCTTATCGGAGCTGCAGAATTTCATACTGATTTTGGAGCACTGCTGCAGCCACTTGGCTCCTAGGAAAGAGACACAGCACTTGTCAAAGCAGACAAACTGTCCGTGTACTTTGTAATTGTTTCTCACAGTAGCATTAGTTTTAGGTACCTTTTTCACACTTCACCAACTACATGTGCTTAAGCATTGAGCACGTAGAGGATCTCAGAAGTCTGTTGGAAATAGTCCTAGAAATTGCTTCTAATGTGGACTGCAAACTAATGTCCTTATTTTTGACCATTCTGTCTAGCAAGTAACTTCTTGTAGCCTTGCCAAGATGCCTGCTATTTAATTGCTTCCCCGTGYCCTTGTCATTAATGTCTGTTGAAGGTATCACGTCTGGACAAAAGGGCACGCGCCAACGAACTTTGCCAAGTGGCGCACAGCCACCACCCCGTACCGCGTCGAGTGGGAAGCAGACTTCGAGCCATACGTCGTCGTGAGGAAGGACTGCCCTGAGTACGACAGGCGGTTTGTTGGATTTGGCTGGAACAAAGTGGCTCACATCATGGAGCTGGATGCACAGGTGAGGAGACAGCTTCTTCGTACCTCACCAAGGGGCAGCAGAGTAGTTAAATACATTCTTGTTTTGTAGAATAGGTTCACACTTTGCATCATGAAATTGCTCCTTTGGCCTTACTGAACTCTTTCATGAGTACTCTTTGAGTTGGAAGTACCCAGTTTAGTACTTGTCAATCAAGGAGAACAGTTTCTGAGTGAGTTAATTTATCAGTGCTGAGAAATCTGTTGTCTCRGGGTGGAACTATTCATGTTGTGCACTCCACTTCCCCAGCAGTGTGCCCCAGTATTGCAGTACTTGCTAGCAATCTCATCACCTACTAAGGGAGCTGTAGAGTTAGCTGGAAGTTTCTTCGTTACACAGACTTTGGTCAGTCCTAAGTGCCAATCTAGAATTCAAAAAAATCAATCTTAAACTGAACCAAAGGCTAGCATCTTCATTTACTGGYCTGGGTTTACAGAGTACCTCTGCAAACTCAAGGACATTACATTTACGTGATCTCTGACTGTGGGGCAGATCCTAAAGGATCCAGATACCTTATCTTGGGCTTTGCCTCATGCATCTGTGACTCTAGGATGGAGCTGCTTAGCACAATATATAAGAAGATCCAAGGAAACCTAGAAAGTCTGAGACYGGCATCAATACATATAATATTACATGGTCACTTTGGGCTGGCTGTCACTCACCTTTGTTTGTAAAAGGACATTCCAAGTGAATCTTCACCTACTTATGTTGAGGGAAAAAAAGATTGCAGAATAAACAAAAAATCTATATTATCCTCAATTATAATATTTTGCTCTGCTATGGCACTTTAATTTTTCCAGTGCACTTTCCAAACACTAATCAAAGTGGAGAGTGCCAGGATAATTATTTATGATTTGTTCATCTGGGTAGCACAGCTTACCTTTCCAGTGGCTGCTCTCATCTAGCACTCACAGTKTAACTGTGAGTTTATTCGGAGTCTGTTTTGCCCAGCTTATGGTCTTATACAGAAGAGTTCAGAAGATTTTTTTTTAATTATAGCAGCTATTTTAATTAGCCATTGATTTGGAACTGATGCTGAGAGATGGCTTTTCTCAGCTTTTTGGTCTTAAAACTGCCCTGGTACGGAAAGAAATAGGCTTGCTGGGGTAGTCTCTTACAGAACCTCACTCTGGAGATGTGGAGTTGCACACCTACCTTCCCCATGACAGCTGGAAATACCAGGAGCATTCCCCATGCCAGCTCAGAATCCACTGTACTGCCCTGTCATGTTGCTCTGTATTCCTTGAAATAGATTAAGATAGGCCCGTAATTGGGACTTGTTTAGTCTGACTTCAAACTATGTCCTTTTTTTTTTTTTTTTTTTTTTTTGGTATTTTGATCCTTCTCCTGAATTCTGACCTCTATGGCTGACCACTCCATAAATGAATGGGGAGGATTTGGGATAAATGTGACAACACCTCCTCCCACTAAAGAGGGAACACTGCCATGAGGTTGCTCAGGGCAGTGAGCACCCTGAGCACCCTCATGGCATCGCTCTGCTCCAAGGAGTCCCCGGCTGGCTCCATTATCCATAAGCAGGAAGAGCAGCTGCTGAACTGAGCTATTTCACTGCTCCTCACGACTCCAGCATCTGTCAGAGGGTTGCGTGAGGCTCCGTTACAGGGGGCTCTCCTTCAGAGCAGCCATGAGTGCAGAGATAATCGTGATTGCTATTCGGGGGGCATGCAGGTGTCCACTGAACTGAGTGCCGTACAAATACATAGATAACGGCATCTCTGTCTGAAGAATTTATAGCCTGAGAGACAAGGACAGAAGTTCCAGCTAGTACATTGCTTTCTGAAGCGACTTTCCTTATAGTAGAGATGGGCCATTCAGAAACCCTGCCCCATTCTTTCAGCGACTGTGGAAAAGACTTTGAGAGGAATATATCTTATTCTGTGGGTTCAGCTCTAGATGTTATATAGCTGTGGAGACGTGTTATGCATTTTGTTSCTGATCTGCTCTCCTCGCAGTACCACATCATCCTTCGATTCTGTGTTTGGTTCCCCATTAGTTCTAAATCTCTTCCAGCTAAAGGAATTCTGCGTGCAAGGATCACCTTATTTTGCCCTTACTGTATGTGTGGCATCCGAAGCCAAAGCTCACAGAGGCCCTTTCCCAAGTACAACAGCACTACCACTTGACACCAAGATTTACCACTCCAGCACTATCCAGTAGTGTACAGGGACTCCCGTAATGAGAAAGGAGCAGCCATAAAGCTGCATCTGYACCTGCCTGTCTAACATGTACTGCTGTTTCATAGGCGTCTCTGGAGTAGCACTGCAGTCTTAGCTGCTTCATTTCCAGCAGTATTGTTCAGAGTTGGTTTCTAACATCATCATGACCCAGCAGTTTTGAATCCCTTCCACCTTTATCAGGTTTTGTAAGGTGAAGAGAGATATACACATGAGAGCACTCTTGTTCTCATTCACATTACAAGTGTGTTCTTACCCATATATTTCTTTATAGCAATATGCAGAATATTTTGCCTTTGTGCTGCAGATACTCTACATCTTTGCAGAAGTTCCTTAATCTACAAATAACTGGAGCTGGCAAAGCAGAAGTTGGGCAGTGTTTCTTTTAAAACCAGCATGCTCTGGAGGAGCTCTGTAGCTGCTTCTTCACTACCCACTTATAGCATCTTGATTGAAGAGGCAATGCAACAACTGTAGTAAAGACTTCTCAGGACCACAAAAATCTGACTTCAGAGGGATCAAAGATTTTTGTCATTTTCATCCCATCCAAACTCAGACTGCTGTAACTATAGCTTATTCCAAAACCTAGAATAAGATAAATTATAGGGTCAAAAGCATGCATTTGCATGTGTGCTTGAAGTTCACGATTTCTGCACTTACAACTGGTCTTTCTTCCGTAGGAGTACGAGTTCACAGTGCTGCCCAATGCCTACATGATCCACATGCCGCATGCCCCCAGCTTTGACATCACCAAGTTTCGCTCCAACAAGCAATACCGCATCTGTCTCAAGACCCTGAAGGAGGAATTTCAACAGGATATGTCACGGCACTACGGCTTTGCAGCTCTCAAATATCTCACGGCAGAGAACAACAGCTAGCACAACAGAGCCCATTTATGGGAATCAAAGACACCGAAGGGAGGAGCCACTTTGTGTTTGAAGACCAGTCTTCAAACTTTGAACTGAGAAATACTTTCTGTTTTTATATCATACCGGGCAATTCTAACAGTAGAGATTGGAAGTGACATGTCTTCAGACTATGCTCATTAGCCCCTTCCCTGATTTCCCTGGGCCTTTTAGCTTTAGCATTCGTGAGATGTGAATGAGAGAGGCCAGCCACGATCCTGCTATGCCACAGGAGATGGGGAATGGGAACGGGCTGGAAATGCTGTTCTCTTAACTGCAAAGACAAGTCTTCAGAATATAGGATTTCATGTTGCTATTTAATAATTTGACATGCTTTTTATCTGTAAAGGAAGATCTTCGGGTCGCTGTCCTGTGAATTTCACATCTGCACTGCTCCAAAAGGAACTTTCACCTGTGAACTTTTGCAGTGGCCCCGTKAACATGGATGACCTTGTTAAAGCAGGATGAGCCAAAAGTCTGAATTAGCCTTGAAACTTGAGGGGACGCTTATACAATACTGCACTGTAGAGAAGGTGTGTTACTGGTTTAGGTGTGTACATGATATCTGTTGGTCTTTTATGCTCAAATTAATTCTGTTTTATCAGGAAAATCCTCTATGCCCTACCTGGCCATTTCCCCATCCTAAATGCCATTCCTTTCCTTGCCAAGGAAATGTCACCCTTGTGTTCTTTTCCATCTTCAGTTCTAGTAGTCCAGTAAAGGAGAACAATAGTTATGCCAGAATGTGAACAAAACTTGTTAGCATAAGGTCTKTTTTCACCTAAGCAACTTGTTCATGTGTGTCTTTTAAAATAAAAGGCCTGGTTGTAACTCTTTTATCTTTTTTAGGCAAGAATTGGATTTTCCATAGAAGACATTTTGTAAAATTCTCCTGTAGATGCTTTCAGTGCATGTCCATCCGTGAAGGCCTCAGGCCTTGGGATTTAAGTGGACTTCTTTGCTGAACAGGGAATATAAACATGGCAAGTAGTAGCCTGGGTGCTGTCCTGCCTGCGACAAGGTCTCAGAACTACTTCGTTAAAGGAGTTTATAAATAAAAGGAGCAGAACTGCTAAGAAAAAACTCCCCATTCGAGGGTGAGAAGAGAATGTTTTGGGAATCTGAGTGTGAATGTTTGCTTGAATGTGCAATGGTCAAGTTCACAACATCGATATACACAGGAGTATTCTGGAGGGTGGACAGGAAACCTAACAAGCAAAACACAGAAAACAAGACACTGGACTTTTTACCATTTTCTTTATTCTTCAATATTAATGTTGTGTTTACATTGGATAAGGAGATGATGGTTTAATGCACTACCCCGTTCAGGGATACTTGTAATTTCTGTTGCAATGTTAATAGAGAAAGCAGAAATGACTCAATGAGAAACGTGTCTCTCTCCCTACCCCAGACCCTCGCACAGACCGTACTTGCCAATACCACTGACTTGGCTGTTAAATGAATCCATGTTGCATTCTGCTCCATTTATTTATTCCATTTTGTTTTTCAGCCACTAGATCTTCTATTTTCTCTCCACCTCATCCCTCTAGAGCTTGGTTTTATTTCTAACCTGACATTTTGCCAGCGCTTTCTGTTACAGTGGAAACCACGCAGTTAAGCGAGTCATTTAAACTCCAAATATCAGTTCATCATGCTGTGCATATATAAGAAAAGCCAAAAAAGGCAACATCTTTGACAGGAAATAAAAAGGGGTGGGAAACTATGTGTAATTGTTACATTTTCCCCTGTGAATTTTGGCTATATTTGAATATATCACTGCATAATTTTCCAAAGTACTTTTATTCTGTTCTTAATGGTTTCATTTAAAGATTTGCATAAAAAACTGTGAAGGGCTGTGAAGAAGTGAAATGACTGCTCAGTCCTGACTAGGTTATATTAAATTAAAAAAAAAGAAGAAGAAGAAGAAACAAAAGCAAAATCTTAACTCCCCAGATCCCATTATCACTCCCTGTTAAGAGCCCAAGTTGGTGTAACTGTTGCAAATGAGAAAAACTCTGCAGYACAAAGTCCTGTTGATCGTATAATGTGAAGGAAGAGATCAAAAGCTTATCCTAAAAGGGACTGAACACCGGCTGTACCCACATAAAAGCTTCAGTGCAACCACCGCTAAGTATTAGATATACATAAAACTTTCATTTCCACATGTACTTCTGTCCTTGGTTTAACAGTGTTGGCCAGAGATGGGGGAGCTTGCCCTGCAACAGCTTAACCTGTAGCACGGACATGTACATCACTGAGGTGTATCTTTACCAACACTAACCTTATCCTCTCCTCGATGCTCATGGGATGGGGACGGGGGAGCAGGGAAGTATTTATTTGCTTCTTTCCTGTATGTGCAACAAGTTTGGGGACCTCCCAAATGATAGGCTTAGGTGGGCTGACTGGTTTAACCAGCTCAAAGGTTGCTAGTAATTTCAAGAAGCCTCTTCTTTTCATTATAGACACCGTGTGACTTGTATCTGTCATGTCATGTTTGTCTACRTGCTTCATAATTTGAGAGGAACAGGGGATGGTTTTTAGTACCAATTTCAGTCAAAGCAAATTAGATTTACTTGCCTGTCTCTAACTGCCAGGACTCCTGCAACACCATGAAAAAAGAAATAGAAATAGCAAAAATCTAACCCAGTTGCAACCCTGACTGTCTTCCAGGCCTCTGCTATAGCAAATGTTAGAAACTTCTGTTACCTAATTCTCAGATTTCTCCTGAACTCTCAAGAAATATCAGATAAACATGGTAACTTAATGCCTTTCATTTATTGATTTGTTCCATCAACCTCTCTCTTGAGTCTTCAGTCTATGACCTCCCCTTATCTTTGTTATTTGGAAGTGCAAGTCTCATTTAAATATCACTCCARTACCCTCTCTGGTGAAGACTGATGCAAATAAATCATTTAGATTCTTGCCAATGTCCATATTGTCTTTAATTATTACCTCTACTTACTGTTTGGGGTGGCCTACCAGTTTTCTCAAGTTTTCTGGTTTTGATGTACTGAACATATGTGTGTTTTCAGTTTTAACTTTCTCCTGTTTTCTTTTCACATTCCTCTTACCTTGCTCAGTCTCCATCCTCACTATTACATATCTTTCTTACAGCTTTAAAGTTTTGATTTCTGTTCTCTGAAGGTTTTTTCTGAAAAACTTCTGAAATTTACAGTTGAATCATACCAGCATTTCCTTGTCCTTCTTTTTTGTTTATCTAGGGGAGTACCATTACTATTTTGCTGCTCATAACCATTTTGAATCTGAAGATTTATTTTTAGGGCTTCTGATTGTTCTTTTAAAAGGAAAAAAGGGTGTTTTTTTTGTTTTTTTTTTTTTTTTAATTTTTGTATCTAATTTAACCCAATGAGGTTTAGAGGGGCTGATTTTTTTAAAAAAAAAAGCTATATTTTTAATCTTTTAAAATTAATCTCCTAGTCAGGAGATCAGAAATAAAGTCCTACAGAATTCTTGCAGTCTTCTAATTTGGGATCCTACCTTGACACATTCTGTTCCATGTCTCCCTTCTCCTCTCCCAAAAATGTTACCTCACTCGAATCACCTGAATCTTGGCAGCTCACTGAGCCTCATCCAGCACCAGACTCTGAAGAGTGTATTTCCAAATTCAGTGTCCCATCACCTTCTGACATCCTACCATGTTTCACCCGTAATTACTATTTCAAATAATGCTGGCAGGTGCCTGATCCTCCTTTTTTTTTTTTTTTTTTCCTACTTCTCTCTTCGATATAAAAATGCTCTTTGATTTAAGTTTTATCTAAAGTACTTACCTTTATTTAATTCCTTGTTGTAACCTTCTAATATGCATCCATAATTTAGCACTATCATCACAATATGTACCTTCAAATGTCTGGCTGTAATTTCCATCTTGTCACTTTTCTGGCTAAAAGTTATCAAATCTTTGCCTACCTGACAGCCCTAAAAAATGCCTTTGTTTATCTTGAATAGTCYTTAGTATCTACCACATTTTTTTCCAAGTTCTACTTTCAGTTATTCCTTCCAACCTTGCYAGTTTTCTTTGTGAGCAATTGGTTTCCATTTGCAATTTGTGATTTTTATTTCATTTGTAATCATCATCATGGACTCAATGGCATAAAGGAATTAGCAGCAGTACCTGCAGTTCCACCACATAGTTTGTTTTTAGTTTGAATATCAAATATGCTCACATTATTTCTGAAGTGCTGATTTTTAACCTGATAGGCTTTATGTGGTTTGTATGTTAAATCATAAACTGAATTTTCCTTGTACTGCWACAAGCGAGGGCACTTTGTAGTGCTATTTGCAGTAGTTTTTGCAGCAAAGCAACTTAGAGGGAAAAGCTCAAAAACCTTGTCAGGATTGTATCTAGTGTTTCTCTCCATAGGGGAAAATAAGGCCCTAGCACAGCTGAGCCATCCATTTTACAAATGCCTTGCACAAAACACATTGCACATTATTTTCTAGTAGGTATGATCGTACATCGTCCAATTAAATATGAAAAATTTATTTTTAATGTTCTCATTTTTACATGCAATTCTATCCAGAAGATAATGTGTTTCCTTCTGTATCTTGCCAGTTTTCCCCATTACTGCAGTCTGCCTAATAGCCCCATCTGTTTTGGGATGAGAAAGATTAATGACCACCAGCACAGGGAGTCCTGGCAAATCAGCAGAGATATTACTCAGGGATTGCACAAGACATCCCTTCCTGCTCTGCTAGATTCTGTACGGGTGTTCCTCAGGCTTCAGCACAGCATTAGGAGATCGTGGCAAGCTCAGCAAGTGGGGTAAGCATCATTTTTTATGGACTTCAACAAGACCTAATGTGTTAGATGGTGACTSTGCACAAAAAAAAACAATGTATTGTTGTTAGCTCAAAGAATATTTCAATTTTAGAAAAAGCAGCTAAGTTTCTGCATCTCCAATAAACGAGACCGGAACAAATAAGTTACTAGTAGGCAAACAGCCAATAAACTATTATTTCCAATTATAGTATTGGAGATGCAGAAACATTGATGGGTAAATGAAGTAATTTTTGCAAGAGGAATTCAAAATATACATTTAGGCTAGGTGTACATCCAAACAGGTGAATTGAAGATTGTTTGAAGATTTTTACTTTGGGTTACAATTTGGGAAAACTTCTGGTTGTGTATACCGAATTTGTAAATGATAGGAAATGCTAGGAAATTGTGGAAACATGAATGTGGATTCAGAAATACCCAGCTTTCATAGGGACTTGTTTTCACTGATAGATGCACATCATGCTGCAAAAGATTTGCAAACTAGAATGACTTTTACTCATTCTGCACTACAGTTTCAGTTCTAAGGAAGGGAACAGTCTCCTGGCTACCACCTAATGCTTCAGTAAAATGAAAATGTCCTAAACCTCTGCAAACTGAACATGGTTCATGGAAAATCACTTTGCAGTTGGCAAAGGGTTTGTTTGAGGTCCAGAGTTCTTTGTCGCTAGATACCAGCTTGCAGCCCAAAYGAAATAGTTCAGACTTTGGCCTGATTCTCTGATGAGCCACATAGACACCACCCTCACCTGGTATATTCAAGAAGTGCAGGATTAAAGTTATCCCGGACCTGTGACATTTCAATTTTAAACAGTGGCCTGTGTGGCCCACCTGTACTAGATTAAGTTGTAGAATTTGTGAAAGGCAGCACCGGGACTAAACCACCCTCAGTGCAACGATCTCTAATCAATTTTGATTCTTTCAGTTCCCATGTTGCTTCTCTGGTGATCTTAAAAAAAAAAATTGTTTTCGTAACAGTATCAGTATGAATCCAGTCTTTTTAAGATTGTCTCCCACCTTAAATTAACACCTGGGTCAATGGTTGGGGCAAAGCTTGAGATGCAAGTTTCATAGATTTTTGTGTTGTTTGGCTTTGTTTTGTTTTGTTTTGCCTGTGGATCAGTTGTTCCAGCAGTGCTCTCCAATGATGCAGTAAGAAAAGGAAAACTTATCCAGGGCTCCTTGATCTGTGAACTCTTCACCTGTCCAGGCAGAACTAAATACCAGCAGCAGGATGGAAGCAGCACTTCTGTCTGCTTTGAATATTTTTTTGAGATGGCAATAGTGATTTTAGTATTAAATCTGTTATTCTAACAGATTTTGCTGAGCTTTTCTGCATTTTAGATATATACTCACAGGAGGTGACAGAGACCTCTTGTTGAGATGGGACTCAACAGCTTGCAGGTTCAGGAGCAGGACRTATGTGTATTTCACACCTTGACCTATGTTTTTAAATTATATTGGCAGCAATTAATCCAGTCGGCTTGAAACCCGGTGTTCAGGCTGAGCAGCAAGTTTCTACTGTCTGTGTTGTGTAAGAGAACAGATAAATGAACAAAATGAAGTTCTTAGCATCAAAGAATATTGTTTGTTCTGGTTCGCATGGCTCATGGAGAAGTTTTCACAGTTAGGGTTATTTGAAGTACCACAAAGGCACTCTGAAAAGAGCAATGAATTCTGGAAAGAGCCACAAGGATTAGCCTTCATGGCCATTTATCAGTGCAGATTATTCACCAGGTTAACCTAATGGGTTTCATCATGAAAGCAGATAATAGAGGCCCTCTCATCTTCTTTCTGATTACATTTAATAGAGCAAAATAAATGCATGTAATAAACACAACTCTCTGAATCAGATCACCTAGGACCCAAATACTTTATAAGTGATTCTGCTGCTTTCATTGCCATTTTCATATATGAAACTAACAGAGTTTGCAAAATTTCTTTTTTTATTGTTTTCTTAAGCTGATACTGCTTTCTTCTGCATCAATCAAAATTGCAAATATTACCGTGTTTTCTGATGGAAAGAGTAGAACTGAGGGGCTGCTGAGGTGACCTCAGCATTGCTCTGTTAAGAGATGGCATTTCTTCTTGCCTRGAGGATTGTGCATTGCCTTTGTGCTGTCATTGCTTTTATTTCTGTCTTAGCAAAGTCTCTTCTTGTAAGTATGAAGGACCACTGGCTTATCCTGTCGTATTGGGTGACTTCATTACTAATGCAATAATGACACATTTTGTATCTGACATGGTACCTGGGCCTTCACACAAGCTTATTCTGCCAGTTTTTCCTGTTTCAATTTTAAAGTCTAAATCTGAGAGGAAATTGAGCATGTCAAGGCTGTAAGAATGGGATCTCTGTGTTTTATTTTGTAATGTACTTATATTTAAATGGTTTTGTCCATATGCTTAGCTATGCCTCTGTACATATCTTTCAGAAAATTATTGTTTTGAGAGAAGGATTATCACTGTCAGTAATCCAAGRGGGTAAAGAGCAGTATTTGTAATGATAGGTAACTTACTTAGACCATATATTTTTGCACAAATTTCTACAATATCCACAAATTAGTACAATGTCTGTAAAGTTCAGTTTGAGGAGCGTTTTTCAGGCAGCCCATCCTAAAGTGGACACTTTTTCCATTGTTACCATTCTGGTCTACTCCTAATCCATCCTTATAACAACCTTAAATCACGGAATCATAGAATGGYTGAGGTTGGAAGGGACCTCTAGAGATCATCTAGTCCAACCCCCTGCTCCAGCAGGGACACCCRGAGCACGGGGCACAGGGTGGCATCCAGGCAGGTTGGGAAGATCTCCAGAGAAGGAGACTCCACAACTTCCCTGAGCAAATGGGTGGAGGTTGGAAGGTATTTTAAAGACATTAGAGACATTTTCCATGATCTTGAAAAGTGGTTATGAAGGTATCGCTCCATTGCTGGGTCCATAAAAATAGTAAGAACTCATTAAAAAAAAAAAAAGGGAGAGGGGAGGGGTAGCTGTGGAAGATGACAGGGACAGGTCTTTCATATGTTTAATGGCAAAAAGCAGAAAGGTGCTCAGTGACACATCACTACAACGCGGTAGGTGCGTGAAATGGTGATGGCAATTATGTGCTACAATAGAAGAACTGATGCCAAGGGGAGCTGACACGAGTCACTCGGTCTTAGGTCATAGGTTTTGCTTGCCTCGCTCTGTGTTCATTGCCTTTCACAAGGTGTATTTCCCTCTCGACCATCACTAACYATCTTGACAAGTCTGAATGCACTCGGCTGCAACCACCCCAGTGCCTGGGCTACACACCTGGATCATAGCTGGACCTGGAAACCTGTTTGAGAGCTACCAAAACCCACCTACTCATGTGGGATTGTGAGCATCAAAATACCCAGAAAACTAAGCGCTAAGCACATCAGAGCTGCACATGCAAAATTAGCTAACAAACCTAAAAACAATGATTTATACAATAAAAAAAAAAAAAAGAAAATCCACATGTAAGTGGACCATCCAGGGAAGAGGKATGATCTGTGGGCTCTGAAGATGCAATACATGTGGTGACTGCTTGTGCAAACAGCCAGGGAGATGCCCATTTTCCAGATAAAGCCATAAGCTCCATGATGGTTGTTATAATATGATGGTGGGCATTGCTTTTGCGAGGTTCATTGTGTCACTTTGCCACTGAGRGACTTCTTTGCAAGCGGCAGCAGCACTTTTCCAATGTATTTTTCCAAAAGGACAGGTAAGGAACCTGTAGGAAAGAGGGAAGAGCCCCACCCTGCCATTTGTCTTGCTTTTTAAGATATCAACGTCACCTCATTTACCTTCTCAAGGGGGAAAACAGGAATGTCCTAACATTTAAGGTAAGCCGGRCATCAAAAAAGGCTTGTCATTTTTTGGCAAGGTACTGAAGGGTTGTGAATTGTAACATCAGCACCCGGTCCTACACTACCCTTGTGATAGTTCAAGAGGACTTGATGTGCTTCTGCGTGAACTAATACTGAACACTTCTGTTCCTGCTTCTCTCCCCAGGTTGGGGAGAGATTCCTTACACAATATTTCAGGGAAGAAGAAAGAAAATATTCCTTTTTTTTTTTTTTTTTTTTTTCCCCTCAAGCACCTTCCCCCCTCCAGGGTTGTTAGAATAAGCAACTTGCATTCAACACAAACCACTTAGTTTACATGTATGCTTCAGTCCACATGTAAGTTTTCTAGATGATGGTTTTACTGGGGAAAATGCTGTTAAGACTGTGTGTGCAAAATAAATGGCTTGTAAATACAAAAATGACAACAACAAAAAAAAGTTAATTTTCAGTTGTGCAATAAAATTGTGAAATAATCCTCTCCATTCCTTTCAAGTGTCCGACTTGACATGTGCTGCTTTCAAGACCTGCTTTTTATTCAGATTTAAAAAAAAAAAAAAAAAAAGAAAGAGAGAACTTTGATTGTTCCATTTTCATCTTTAAGTGATTTTTTACTTTTTCATTTGAGCTGCCTTTTGCTATAATCTGGATTATTCCCCAAACTTGGTTCAATGAGACACAATAAAAGGTAGTTCCCACTGACGACAAGATRGTCCTTACCTGCTTAGAGTTAATCCCCTTATTATCCGCTTACTTGACCAGGGCCTTCTCTCTGCTGTTTATTAGGGCTTCCTGAAGCACACAAGAATTAGGCAGATAGAGGTTCATTCTGTTCATGTTTCAGCACGACAGATGGATACCTTACAACGAACAAAAATCTCACCAACACCATGGAAGCAAACCCAGTCAGCAGGTTAGTACAATAAACACTTCATCTGCTAGTAAGCCTGGATGCATCCTTCTCTTGGTAATAGAAGAAGCTGTGCAAACACCAGCASCCTTCACTTCTCCATTCATTAACCCTTGGCAATAGGATTTTCAGGTGCTCAGAGCTGTGAGTGCATCTACCATAATCTCACCTGCAGCTGGTGCTTCTTTTAGCAGTAGTAAGTAGAGCTGCAGGGAAGCAGTTTTCTCTCCACCACTCAGCAGGAGAAGGTTCTGTGCTTGAGAGTCTTGCTGTTGAGAGAGGAGATGAGGCAAGAGTGGGAAGAAAGGTCAGCTGCTTAATCCTCTATTTTCTTCTTTTTTTTTTTAACCAAACATTAAAGCAGAGTCTACTATAAAAGTGTTTTTGCGAAGGATACCTGAAAAGAATTGGTATTTTAAGGACATTATAAAGCATGTCCTTGAATGCAGAATATGGAGCCTCTATCAAAGTTAAATAGAGTCTGAGCAAAGACTTAGCAGAAGTTGGAAAGGGAGCTGAATTTCCTCTTTTGCAGATGATTGCATCATCAAATGGGTTTGTGTGGTGTAGGAAGAGACTAGAAGCCCAGGAAGATTTTAGAAAGAGAGGGATCTTTGGATTCATTACAAGAAACAAATACTTGGAAATGTATATTTAGATAGGAAAAAAAGCTTCRAAGAAAAAGAAGATGAGGGGCTGTAAATGTGTAAGCAGGAGCTTTATATGCTGAACTCATCTGTCTTTAGAGAGCAAGGGAAAGCCTGCAGGTGTAACTCCCTTCATTTCCCTGACTTTGCAGCAGGGTAAAGCTGCCTCGCACTGCAAAATGAGTAATTGAGCAGGTGCAAGGAGTAAATGGCATTGACTGTGTAAATAGCAGCTGATTTTCAATAATCAGGCTTCCAGAAGGGATCCTCTGCTGATGCTGTTTCCATATTACTCACAACTGTTCCTATCCTTCCACCTCTGACAAGTCAGCAATAATGAACAGAGCATCCTCTAGGGATTATATCAAATATTAATGCTATAGGGCAGATTACAATGTATWTACCTTAGGGCTGGAGGTTATGTTTCATCAAAGGGAGCCAAGCTGGGYTCCCTGGTAGAGATGGGGGGGTACCTTGCTCTGCACTACCCTTTCTCCARCCTCTTCATGTGGTTATCTGTAACCCTTATCTAGCCACATTCACATTAATACTATGTGAATTTTAATTCATGTTAAAAAAGTTAGCTAATGACTAGACCGTATAGGCAGAAGTAGGCGTGTCTATATGTTACTCAAGGTATGTCACCCAGGGCCAGGTATTACTCGAGTTGGTGACATCTGTGAGAGTTTTGCCATGGATTTGGCCCTTAAAAAAAAATTAGAAAGGATTTATGTGACAGTTGCATTTGTCTTGGTTTTCTGCAGATGTATTTCTTCAGACCAAGGCCATAATGGGGTAACACTTACACCTACCCAAATACTCACTGTGGTAAATCCAGCAACATCAGCTGCTCACTAGAAAACCTTTATACATTGGGTGAGGAAAAAAAGATTTCTGCTGGCATTTACCCCAAATTAGGTATCAGAGCTGACAAGTACAGCTGGTAAGTAACATCAGCCGACTCCTCTCAAGACCTTCTGTTTTAGGTTCTCTGCTGATACTGCATCTTCACATATGTCAGGTTCTGAACTTGAAGGTTAATTTTGCAATTATAAATGCTGTACACATGAAAAATAAATAAATAAGCCAATATTTTGAAGTGCATGCTGGCAGTCACCAGGGAAAATGATGAACAGCTACAAGTTTAATTTATCCCCTGCTTCAGGGCACAGCAAGGCAGCCACACGCGGTTRCCTTCCCTTTAGCGCGTCCTTAGATTCTTCTTTCGTGCAAGCAATCTCCTGTATTTCCTACAGAGAACACCCCTTTCATGTTGTTTCCCAGAGGCAGCCCAGCAGTTTCCACCCATCAGCRTCCCCACTGCTCCTGCAGAGGCTCGAGTCCTTGTTCCTTGCTCAGACAAGAATAAAACGCTGTTTCAAGTGCRGGGGCACCGGGGAGAGCACAACGCACACCCACATGCCACTTACTACCTGCTTGGCTTGAGCAGTGCTGGCGGAAAGGGGGAAACCTTTACTCAGCTTTGCAGCCAAGAAGTTGGGAGGAGAGCTGCTACTGCGGCATCTCAACCAGCACAAAATAATTCAGAGGACGTTTGTAAAGTCGGTCTTGTCTGGAGCTGGACAAGCTGTTAAGAAGCAAACCGATGTCTAGGGATGCACAAGTAGTAAAACCCTGATTTAGACTGCACGCTCTTCACGCATGTGCATTAAGTMCAGAGTGTTGTTTGCTGAGTGTATTTGATAACAGCACCTCAGTGAGTTTAATATCCTGTAAGTAATTCTGTAGTTTAGATAGTGTTTCTCTACATAGGGTGTTTATCTTATTGGCGTGCATTAGCTGCAGAAGCTTTGGGTGCTGGAGTTTATTTTTGGTTTTGTTYGTTTGTTTTTTGAGGTGGTTATGGCTAGGGTTTGTTTTTGTGTGCGTGTGTTGGGTTTTGTTGTGGCTGCTTTTGTTCTGCTCTTTTTACAGTACCTGGCACATTGCTCCGTCTGGTCGTGTCCTGAGCAGGAGAAAGAATGGATATGTAAGGTGGTCTCCTATTAGAGCACCTAGGCACCATCGTAGCATGCTGTATTTCAACTGGGTTTCAAGGCACCTAACAAGTACGTTTGCATTCTCCTTTAGCCCGTGTCCTGGGAATCCTTTATACTTCAGTCTCACCAGCAATCACTGCTGAAAATCTTGCACTGCTCAAGAGGTTTCTCTGTTTGGGTCTTTGTAGGCATTTCCCAGCAGATTCCTTACAGCCATCTTCTGAGACAACCCAAATCCTTCACATCTCAAACACAAGACACCCTGCTAACATTCATCACTCAGCTGGGTTCCTAGATGACTTTAATAAGGCAATAAGCATCTTGACTCAGAAGCCTGCCACATCATTCCATCAAACAACAGGCACATTTTTCACGGATGCCTGGAAATACCACATGTTAAGGATAGCAGCTCTCTATGTATTAAGATTAAAAAACAACACTAAAAAAAAAAAACTGCAGATCCTCAAGCCTCAAATAAAATTCCTGCTTGGCACAGTCTTCAGGCTTTCTTCTCTGTATTTCTCTGTCACATAGTGGCTGTGTAGCAGGGCTGTGTGCTTACAAACCACAAGTCAYTTCAAGTATAGACAGAACTGACATTGCAAATTCCTGCTTGCTCTGTACTTTCACATGCTGTTCCTGCTAGGTGATGCAAGCCATACAAAGGGAATGGGAAATCCCATCTTATTTTAGCACCTACTAACACAGTGTCATCGTGCTCTCGCTTTCCAGCACGGTGAGGACGTTCGGTGCTGTAAGTCAMAGCAGTTCATGGCTGAGAGCTTCGTTCCCTGGTAAGGAATCATCTTGTTTAGGGGATGTCTGCCTGCAGATGGGCAGGCTTAATTTTCTTGTTTTCTCCCTGCAGAGAGCATAGATTTATTCTGAGCGATGGAAACAGCCTGATACCTCTAGTCACTCCAGTTAAACGATAGGCATAGGTTTTTAACTTTAAATCCCCCCTTAAAATAACAACAGGACATTTAATTTTCAGCTGGAGCCCGTAAAAGCCCTTCTGCTGCAGTGCTGCACCTACCTCCCTTCAGTGACAACAAAATGCGTTAGAGACAAAGCAACTATCAGCCTTCCCACGCACTGCAAGGAGCAGTCCCTGTCCTAACTGCGTGACAGCTCCTCTTGCCGCTCTGATTGTCAGCAAATGCAAGAGCTGGCGACTGATTTAAGATCGGTATCAATCTTATATGATTTGATTTATGATGATTTATGATATATGATGATATGATTTAAGTTTGGGAGTTATGTATCACACCTGAATCTCTGTGAAATGTTTGCTTTGTGAGAAACATTTAAATTGGGCAGTTCATTGGTTTGATTAAGAAAAGTAGTTACCAGGCAGTGGAAACTTGTTAGTCAAAGATTTTTAACCCAGATATTTCTAGGGGAGAAAAAAATAAAATCAGATAGGACTTCACTGCTGATTCCAACACTCAATGCAATTTGCTTTACAAGCCATTGTGAAGCTAAAGGCACAGGAACATTTGCCTATTGGAAAGGGAAATAACAGAGCCTATGTCATATYGCTGCTTAGCATTGACACAAAAATGTTGTGACTGGATGCCAGGTACCAACAACTATAAAACTATAATACAGCTATATTACTTAATATTGTAAGTGAGTTATCTGAAGCAGGTTGACATTAAGTGGATTGTCTTTGTCATACAATGAGTCCCACCAGGACTCAATACTGTTGCTACTGATTTTACCGGGAAGGTGATTCTGCTTTACTGATGGATGTCTATGTAAAATCTCCCAGAAGCAGCTAGAGCCATGGATCAAAATCCAGACTGTAACGTTTATTTCCATAATGTGATCACTGGTCTTTTTTCACACCCTAGTTAGAGCAACCCCAAATGTACCCAAGTCCAAAAAACCTGCAGGTACCACCACATTTCTTCAGTCTTCTACTGAACAAGAGGGTTGGAGAGATGTTTCTGTATGCTGGCTTCACAATAATCACAACTTAGAGATGCCAGAGGCAACTGAAACCTGGGCAGAGGCCCCTCCATGGCTTGTCTTGTCTCCAGGATGAGAAAAAGCCCAATGTGTGGGCAGACAAGCTGGGGCGAGGGAGAGCGATTTTGTTGCTGGAGCCTCACAGCTGCACTTCACTCTCCACCTCTTCAGCCCCAGGCAGCCCCCAGCTCTCACCCTCACAGCAATTGCCTAAAAACTCTGCCTGTCCCTGCTCTGTTTGCTAAACRCAGCCCTTTGGAGAGCCCTCAGTGTCACACACCTTGCCACAGCCTCCGTTAGACTCTTAGCCCCTGCTTCCCCCACCCAGCCCATAGGGAAGTTCTGCCTGAACTGCGTCCCTGACAGCACTGCAGCCCCTGCCCTGACCAGGAACCCAGCTCATCCAGGCTCATCCTTTTGCTCTTCATCCATTGCTGTGCAAACCACTCTGCAGTGACACAACCCAAAACTTCTCATTGTAGGCAGGTAGATTTTCTTGTTATTATTTCATGCATGAAATATCATTTGAAGCAGTTTAAAACTTGACTGTGTTGTTTTTTGGAAGCAAGGGGTGTCAGAGGGGACAAGCCAAAAGAGTGGTCTCTGACTGTAACCCCTAGGTTTTAAGCTGACATCTGCCTCTGCCGAGAGCCCTCTTAYTCTGGACATTTCCCTGAAGGTGTTAATAGTGTCAGGCTGCACAGGGGTATGTTGTGGTGTTAGGATGGGCCAAGGGCCAGCCAGGRGCAGGCTGTAGAAATGCAGTGAAATCATGCAGCAGGAAGCTTAGCATTTACCTGTTTCATACCTGACCTGAGAGCTGGTCAGTGATAGCTTTGACCACAGTGTATAAYGTGGGATTCAGGAAAGCCACATGCAGGGACCACCAGACAGACAAGAAAAGTAAAGGAAGTGTCTATATTGAACAGGTGGGTTAGTATTTGCTTCTCCCCATAAGCACTTTTCCTTGACCCAGGAAAGCAGTCTTTTCTGTCTGCAGAGAATGAAAGCAAACCCCTGCACCTCCTACAACCCCTCCAAAGGGAGGACAGGCACCTACAGGTCCCAGTCCCCCCACACCACAGCAGACAGAGCTACTTTGGGAACTAAGAGTGTAGTCAGAGCTAAAACGTCACATAATTTTAAAACAGGAATACCTAATTCGCAGCTTCAGTACAGTGGGGTGGACACCACCCTAAACAGGGCCACTTCCAATAGCTTTTACAGATGAACGAGTGTCTCTGTGAACTGTCATTGCCCTCTACTGGCAAGATCTCAGGGTGGGTGCCCGTGACCACACCGGGTGGACCGGGCATTTCGGGACAGTGCCAGGTTTCTTCCTGTGCATGGAACCTTCTCGCCTGCCCTTTGTAGGACATGGAGCTGAGCAGTGGCTCTGCTTTCCTGCTCCTCTAACAGCAAATCAGCACACCTTTGCAATTGAATGCACTGTCATAAACAGGACAGGAGCTTTTTCTTTTTTTTTTTTTTTCTTTTTTTTTTTTTTTTTTTTTTTTTTTTTTTTTTTTTTTTTTTTTTTTTTTTTTTTTTTTTGGAGAATCAACGTAGCTTTTGTTCCTTTTGTTTTCTTCCTGTGTCACATTATACCCATTGCACTGTGTGGCCCTGACCTTAGGGAGCTGGGATTTCCCAGAAGAATACAGACCTTTCATAAACAAGGCAGAAGAAAGAAGGGGAGTGTAAGTCCAGTTTTGGGAGAGCAAGATGGAAATGGAGGGACCTTATGAGCTGYGCCCATCTTGGAGAAGCAACAGCCAAACTACTCCTGAAACTGATTTCTTCTTTCTGTGTGTTCCCAAAGGTGGCTGAGGTGTTTATTGTCCTGTCCTTCTAGCAGAAGAATTCCCACTGATGTCTGATGGGTTGTGCAAGCTTTCTTGCCCCACCCCCTTGGGTTTTTTTGTTTGTTTTTRTTTTTGTTTTGATGAAGCAAAAAAAAGCTAAGAAAAAGCATAAAGGAATAAAGGAGAGGCTGGTCGAAAGCTGTTTTTTCCCATTTTCCTGCACCAAAAGTATYGCAGTCAGAGCTAAATAACATCACAGTTCTCCTTCTCTAATTTGATTTACAAAATCTCCCTAATGAAACATTGCTGATATCCTTGGCATAATTAAACACTGGGAGGAGGTGAACACGAGCATAGAGTGGGCCTCATTCTCATATTAAGTGCAACCAACAGATATTACATATTGTTGACATTTCATGCTCAGCAGCTAGTAGGATTGGGTCAATATACATAACAATTAAAACATACACCCTTGGTGATGGCAGCCTGCAAAACTGGCCCAAGAAGTAAAAACCTAGGAGAAGATCTGGGGATGAATAGAAACCAAAGAGGCCTGAAGACCCCTCTGGCAAAGAACTGTGAAGGAAAGTAGGGAAGAATATAAGGAAGAATAAGGGAAAGACCTTCCTCGCTCTCCAGGTCTGAAGACCGAGATCTAATCCAGATCCCACTGAAGGTGAGCTGAGCCAGCACAGTGCAGGATAATGGAGTTGAACAAACAGGGGGATTAAAGTCAATGTTAAGTACCTTATAAACAGGGAATTATCATGAAGCACTGAAGAGGAACACAGATCTATAATGTTAATGAGCTGGGAGGAGATGCTTGCTGCATCTTCTGCTCATTAGGACAATCCAGAAAAAGTGTGCAGGGAGAGAGAAAGCCCTGACCTGGCCATGAAAGGACCTGGCTTCTAAGTCTGGCACTGCTGTAGCCTTAGATGACCTACTTCACCTCTTATTGCCTTAGTACATAAACAACTGCTATTATAAATGCTCTATGATCTGATACCGAATTTTCTGTAAGATTTGGGAGACTGTGGAGATTGATGGCGGTGAGCAAAATTTGAAACTAGGTGTCATGGAGTGCAACCTATACGGTAGCATTATTTCATGCAATAATATTTCTAGCTGGTAGCTTTCAACCTATTCCTGACAGCTGAGCTAAAATAAGGGGAATCAGCTGATCTCTTTCTCTGAGTATGTGGGACCATAACTTCTAGTGGGTGTATCCTCATGGCYTTTGGAGACATAATAGCAACAAAAGCATGGTCCAGACTCTGTAACTCCCCCAAAGGAGGTGTACTGCTCTCAGCCCAGCACCTCTCTGATTAGTCTCTATGATGTGACCTGCCTACATTGAGAATCACACAAAAGCTCTTTCTCTTGACTAATCTCACACAGGAATCAGTGGCCCTATTAGTGCTATTTAGCATTCAGGATGATCAGTTATAGCAGCAAAAATATTGGAGGATAAATCTTGTAGAACTGGAGAAGCTGTTACCCAGCTACTTCATTCTGCAGGGTCAGTCAAAAACTCTGAAACACTTGAAATTAGCTGAGTAATATCCCTAACACTATAGTTGAGGATCAAGTTAATCAAGAGAAGTCCTTAGAAAATGCCCCAAGAACTGAATGTATGTTCCGTTGGAAATGTGGACCTACTTTCTCTTGTGTGATTCATAGCTTGGTGCCCACGGTTTAGAACATGGAGATGGCCAAAGCGAACCTGACAACTTCTATGCTCTGTTATTACATAGGGCACAATGTTTCATCCACTTTCTTTATACCCAGTGCAGAGGAGGTAAGTTCTTCTAACATTAAGCCAATTCTGGGACAAGGCACTCAGGGAAGTTCACATTGCTGCTGCATATAATTCTTTGCCAGCCAAGGATTTTGAGCATAGTTATCCTTAAGCCTTCTTCATGGGAGTTCGGGACACTGAGGGAAGAATACAGTTCACTGTGCGTGACACGTGTCAAGAAGCAAGGTCAGGTTTGAGGACTCGGTGAGTTCCAGGAACGGCTTTGATAGGCCTYGTCTCTGGAGAAACTTCCATTCTTCTGAGAAAGCAAAAAGGGGTCTGACTTAGACGTGTCAAAGCCCTTCTTCCATGTGTCATGGCAAAGGGATAGAGAACTTCTTCAAAGCCCTGTCCTGAGCTGTTYAGATCACTTAGATATAAGGCTTATTTGCAGACACCACAAAGCTGCAGGCGCTGTAAGGAGTGCCTGTATGCAGGTTGTTGTGCTGATGCTCCAGAGGAAGCCGAGTCAGTCACAATTACAAATGAACCAGCTGAACTGTCTCCTGTCTGTGCAGTCAGCCCAAATAAAATTGCATTATCTCACAGCCAGGTTACCTGGTACCATTGGAATAAAGGAGAAGGGTTTTGCAGTGGGACAGTCCAAAAGGCACATAACTTTGGAAGAGTAAATGTGCTTTGTGATGTTCTTTAGTGACTTGTGTGCTTTGAATAAGCTTGGAAAAAGGCTGTGGATTTAAAGTGCAGTTCTTATTCATGGATAATTCTGTGTGTGGCCCAATGTAATCAATATTTTATCTCAGACGCAGTCTAATTCCCCAGTCTGCAGAAAAACTAATATTCTTCAGTGAGACAAAAAAGGAATGTCTAATCCTATATGAGACAATCTGATGTTTGTAATTGAGTTTTTCACTTCATTATTACACTGGGCTTTATCCTTTGGGCCTGGGAATCAGAATTCAGGAAGCCAAAGAAAACGTTGCCTTAGGAAGCCATGTCCTTTTGCTTCAGATGCTATAGTTAGTTAAATGTCACCTCTAGAAACATTGTCATTCAAGTGAGGGGGCTATAGAGGAATATTTCTGAGAATCTGATTTGCTTAAATCTGTCTTTGTGCCCATAATCTCAGATCCTAGCATTGCCCTTTCAAAATGCCAACTGCATCAGTTTGGATCATTAGCACACTTTGAATTCAGTTATTTGGGTCGTGCAAATGTGACTCCTGTCCTTTAGACAGACACTTTTATGCTGTTGGGAGAACAAGGAGGAAATAATATTTAAAATACCATAGGACAATTCTGATGTCATGTACAGTCTTGTAACATCAATGAAACCTAATAGATGTGTCTCAGGGTTAACTAACATGGGGGAAAAAAAAAAAAAAAAAAGATGTCCAAGTGCAAGAGACTTAGCAGTAACCCATTTCTCTCTGTACAAAATGTAATTTTCTCTGCAATATTTCCTATCAAGTTTACTAGCTATGCATTCTACTTCTGCTAGTGTTACACCTCTAGGAACCTAACTTTCTTTTGGGTGATTCAAAAAAATTGTATTGATGGACACACCATTAAAATCAATTTTTTACTAATATGAAATCCTGTTTTTGGTTATGACATCACTACTGAGAGCAGCAGAAAAGCGYTAGGAAGTCAATGAGATAGCATGAACATAAGCATGAGCATAACACGATGAGATAGCACATCACGTAGGCAAAAACATCTGCATTGCAAGTTCTGCTTTCCTCCTTCAGAGGGGACATGGAGGAAGAAAAGCCAAAACAGTGGGGCAGCTTGCACAGGCAGCCACCCAGCTGTTCGGTTCACACCTTTGCCAYGATAGCAGGGAGACTCCAAGGTGCAGAAATGATGTAGAAATAATTTTCTGGGAAGTAGCTCTTCGCTGAATATTGTGGGGCTTACAAATCTGCCTGCACTCGCCTTCGTGTTTTTTTGTGTGTTGGTTTTGTTTTGTTTTGCTTTTCTCTCTCTCGTGATGTGGATCTCTTTTCAATTCCAACAACAGTTCACTTATAATCAAAGCAACACTAATCTGTTGCCACTGTTCTTGCCAGGGAAATGGTTTTGATCTAAGGACATTGGGCAGGGGAAGAAAAAGGGCATGTCTGGGACTCTAGCAGAGATGGCTGTAAGATAATACAGAATGATTAAATAAAATGGAGAAGAAGAGAGGAGAAATAAATACTGAGTTTTGAGAAAGAACTGGAAGTGCATGTGACAAAAAAGCAAGGAGTGAAAGGACGAAGGAAAACCAGAAGGGCTGGAGTGAAAGGAACAAAGGAAGAGTTATAGAAACCAGAAAGCAATATGGGAAACCACAGGTATGAAAGAAAAGTAAAGCAATGCCAGGCTGAGTTAATTAGAAATGAATTATAACAAAATTGAATGACAGCATGCCACCAATCACTGTCAGTAGCACCACTATACATTGTGTTACCTTCCATTGGAGGAACACACAAATCAGGTTAGTTATTTCCAGCATTGTCTTTTATCCCTGACTGTTAAAAACRTAATTCTTTGCTGGTAGTAAATTTTGAGATGCACAGATATTTAGGCTTTTCCCAGGCTTTTAGCTGACTCCAATCGCATCCCCTATAGAGGAGCCCGTCTGCTTTGCAATGGCTCTGCTCATATGTTGAGGGAGAAGGAGAGTCTCTCTTCCACAGATGACATATGCTTTCCTGAAAAGTCATGTCATAATTGTAGCGTACTTTGTAACACATGCACACTGAGAAGTCAAACTGTGCATTCACCAGTGACCTTAATTTTGGCATTTCCCAGCTTTAAAATACTTGACTTTGCAACCTTGATGTTYTTAACGTATTTTTTTTTCTCTGCAAATATAACTATTACTTTGCATTTCTCTGATGTCTTCTGCCCAAGAATTTGATAGTTTTTTATAAACACTTTTAAGAGTAGGCATCACAGCAGCCTTTTGAAGTAAGTAACTATTACCATTATTTCAGCTTTTGAAATRAATACATGCAGAGAACATGCTTTACTAAGAATAACACAGGATGCTGTTGTTGGATCAGAAATGAGTCTCTAACTTCCACAACCTGATCTGTTCTTTGACCTTCATCCACACTTCTTTTGGGATGAGAGCACAGAATTTTGCTTGTGATTTTCCTGTTCAATCTATGTGAAATAGGAGGACATCATTTGAAGTCCTAAGACCACTCCTCAACTACAGTAATCTGAGCGAGATGCTCATTAACCAGTATCAGCACCCAGTCAGCCTGGTGTTCGTTGCAAAGGTACATGAATACCTTGTGAACAATGAAAAAGACTGGAACAGTTTGGATCCTGCAGGTGAGGTCTTCTCTGAGATCTATCTGAAGTGCTAATAACAGTATTATGGAATTCCTGTTAGCTGAGCTTAAATTTGATCTCCTTGAAATAGTTTCTTATGTGTCCATCAGTGAAGGTCCATCAGTGAAGGCCTCACACTCCCTTTTGATGGAGCAGTACCTGTTGGTAAGCTAATTATTCTTTCATCCTGCCTGGTAAACAGAACTCCCCTTGTTCTTAACGTGATTCATTCCTCACTTGTTTTCCAGTAGACTGCTTTACATTTCTGTCACACTATAAAAGCCTCCCCTTCCAAGACAAGAAATAATGATTATTAAAGAACACTCCAGACTAAACCTGCATAGTCCTCTAGCTCTGAACAGGCAAAATACTTGATGAATTGTAAGCGAAAAAAATCTTTAGCCTGTCTGCACTCATTAGCCTTTTTACCCCCTTCCTGTCCTTTTCAGTGAGACATTTCCTCAGCACTGGGCCTCAGGTGAAGAAAGGTGGCAACATCAGGTTTCAAGCCCACACTATGCACTGTGAACTCACATTATGCTTTTACCTCTGTCATCTTCTGTATGCTTCAGAACTCATTCCAGCATTAAAAGCCCTTGCAGAGCTTTTCTCAGATCTATCTCTCTGGCTATCTCCAAGAGCATAAACCTTTCCTTTTGCCCCAGCCATGATTTTTCTCTTGGCTAGCCCAGGACAGTATAGTCTMTGTTTTGAATTGACTACAACAAGGCAATGGTAACAGCAGCAGCAGCAATAGCAGCTGGGCTGCATGTCCTATGGTTTTGTCCATCARGAAAATATAAATGTTGTGTCACTCTCCCAACCAGCAGATGCAAACCCCTCTGTGAAAAATATTACTCTCTGACATGACTTCTGAAACAGATCTTTCTTGGCATCCTGGCTTTCCCCCCGCTCTTTACCTTTTCCATCATGTAAATTGGACTAACAGATAAGCTGATAATGTAAAACCCCTTTGCTGAAATAAGGGGTAGACTGTAATGTAAAACTTGGTGTTAAAATCGCATTTATACCTATATTCTTTGGAACTTCTGATTTTTCTCTGCTTAGTGATGGATGGCAGGAGAGGGGAGAAGAAGTGAGAGAGAAGGCCCCCTGTGTTCTGTAGGGAGGAGAATGCTTAGTGTGCAGTATATTTCCCACATTTTCAAGTCATTCTGCAGCACATTTTCCAAGATTTTAAGAGTTATAGGCCCATAAGTCAAATACCTTGCAAAATAGGTGCCATTATTTTCCCATATTTCACGTGAGCTTCTAAGTAGGCCCCATATATCTCCAGCTCACTCCACAGCACAGATTTTTTCCATGTTCTGTTCCATTCCCTTATGTCAATTAAACTCCTGTGATGTATGAATTCATTTTACTAAAATAACTGTGCCCAGAGCCTAGCAATGATGCTCTAACAAAAGCCATGTCACAGAGGCAGCATGCTAGGAAGTGGCATTAGAAGTTTTCTGGATGTGCCTGACAACCCCCTACAAGGCAGCACCCTGACTGCATCATCACATAYGTCATCAACACCTGTTCCATCAGCATCTACCACGACAGGTTTATGCCCCATACCCCACCATTGCTCCTGCATCCTGGTGTCTCACAGCTTATCACACCTCTACTGTAGCAGCCATGCTGAGAAGAAGATAATCATTGACACATTTGTTTTGTGGTGGGACAACTGGCACACCAATATAGTAATTTATTTACACAGGGAAATGTAGGGATAGGGATCCCTCTTTGAGGATCAAGGACTGACAGATTCACCTGACCAAGTCGGGCAAAAGCATCCTTGCCAATAAGCTGACCAACCTCGTGGAAAGAGACTTAAACTAGGAGTGATGAAACAGAGGGATGATGACCCACTGTCAAGTGAGGAAAATACATTGAAGGTAGAATCTCCCAGTCAGAATACCACTGAAGGTACACACATGTCCCTATAAAAGTTTTTTGACTGTCCCTAGAAAACTCGTTTTCTGAGTGATGGTGGTRGTGTGGAGGAAGATTACCAATTGTCTCTCCTAATGTAGAAGGTAATTAAATGCCCATTAAAAAAAAAAAAAGGAAATGATTTTGGTCATTTTTTTTCTTCTCAGATGGAGGACTGAGACCCCCCACATAGGCTGATCAGCATGGCTAATCTGCTGCTTGCTCCTTTGGCAACAGAGGATACAGCCCGCTATGGCAGTTAGAGTGGGAAAGCGAAGAGCAGAGGGGAAAAGTGTCTGGAGGAAGGAAAAGAAGGATTTGGAAAGAGGGGAGTGGTGCATCCTAAGCCTGGGAGGCAGTGGAGGGTGCGAGCAGCTGCAGCACTCATCATCAAAGTGTACACACATTTGCTTGCTTATGTGTGTGATACTGCTTAGCTAGTAGTATCAGCTATGGTACTTTCTGTTCAGAGGCACAGATACCACCACTGCATCCAGCCTCAGCTGCGGGATGACCAGGACTGCTCAGTTGTCTTATCTTGGGCTGCCCCTTGCTATCACAGGCCTCTGCTCTGCTTGTGCAGCGGCAGTGGCAGGTTGCAGTGATTGTGGCAGCTTTCTCCTAGCTGGACTCAAGGTGGTTTTACAGCCACTGGCACTGGTCCATGAGCCACCTCACTCAAGAGTTACCTGGTGAGACATCCTTGAATGCTGCTCTCAACAGAAAAGGATGGAGACAGTGTGCCCATGGAGGACAGGCAGCACTGCAATGAAAGCAGACACCTTCGATATTAAATGGAAACAAGACAAAACTCAGTTGTCCTGCAAGGACAAGTGATTACCATGGAGATCCTAAGGAGGAAGGAGTCCTGCACATCACCAGTGTGCCCAATTTGCAGTCATTTGGTTGGGTAAATGATGAAACAAGGCTCGCTTGGCACCTGCATAGGAACAGCTCTCAGTAACTGCTGAAGAGGATGAAGTAATTACTTACTTACATGCCTATAAACTCTTCTCAGCATTAATGTATGCAGGATGGTGGCATTAGGTTGTAAGTGTTCCCAAGAAAGGAATGACTCAAGTCTCAGCAATAAAAGCTGATAATTAGCAATATTTCACATCCTTCACTCAACATAATCCTGGAAAAAGAGGAACTGATAAAGCGAAGAAAAGAGTAGAGAAAGCACAACTGCAAATACATTGAGGACTTGCATAGTGTGAGAAAAAATAAGAAACTTCTATTAACACTTACAAGAAGTTCATTAAAATGTAACAGCAAGAAATAGCAGGCCAGTGTTTCTGACCTTTTTAACTCTCTTTCCTCATTTGAATAAATCCTTAAATAGACGGGAAAAGAAGCTCTCTTTTTTCTTTTTTTCCCCAGATAAGTATGCTCTCTAATATTTAGAGTTTTGTTGATACTTCATGAGCATGTCCATTAAATTCTGCATATTTTAGCTTTGGGCAATATTTAGAGTAATTTAAGTTAAACATATAACACTAATTCATTAGATATACATGACTGTTTGGGAAGTTTTGGTAAGTTCAGTATCTGATTTAGCTTATTATCTTTGGAAACTTAAGTTATCAAAAGAAACAAACCTTTTCTTTTTCTGTTTTCTGGGACTTCCCCATGGAGTGTTTAAAGAGCAAAATGGAAAATATGCCGCTAACCACTTTATGTATTTCCTGACTCTGAATAACAGCGTGATGACCACTCAGATGAACAGCATTGTCTGAGTGTCACTTTGCTATAGCCATGGTATCCAAAATAGTGACTTAAAGTCAAGTTTCTGAGTGTGTTTACAGATCTAAATAAGGGTCTTTTTTAAGAACATAGAGTATCTGCCTCTATTTTTTCACAAACCAGGCCTCAGAATGAAAAATAAGTGTTGAAATGACATTCATTTTTAAAGTTCTCTTACAGGCTGATGTGAAGAAAGAGAGGTTTACAAGAGATGTTAGGAAAGTGCAGAGAAAGGAAATCAAATCTTACTGTCCTCAGCACTTATGTGGAGAAAAATTAGTAGCATTTTTGTTTTGTAGAGAACATTTTTCACAGTGGTTCCTGGCAAATGTCAGTCACAGATACATTGCTTTATCAGAAAGCTGACTAGCAGTAGCACAAAAGCGTAGATGGGAATGCAGAGATAAACGAGTTGGGAAAAGATATTCCAGCATGTATCTTAAGCACAGAGTACTACCTTGGTATCTAATTATACATTGCGCAGTAAGTAATAGCTATAGCAAAGGTTTCTCAACTTATTTGACTGTTTTCTGTTGCTTTAAACAAGCCATTGGAAAGACAGTATAAACATTAAAGGAACTGCTTTCTTCTTTATATAAAGAGTAAATTCCAAAGTATCTGGGTTGCGTTTGTAGCTAACTACACAAAATAACAACACCAGAAAAGGGTAAGTCACTGATTAAGGAAAAGTGACAGAGCAAAATCATCTCAACTCTGAGCTGCAAGGCAAGCATCTACAAGAAAAAAAAAATATTAGACCAAAAAAGTCAACTATTAGCCTCTTTAGATGCTGATGATCTGATGATATTAACACTGTTATTACACTGCAGTTAATCAAATACCATGAAATATTTATTGCTATTCAATTATCTGTGCAAGGATACATAATTATAGAAGAAATTATTTTGTTCTTACTAAGATTTAAGATACCTAGAATTGTGAAGATCCTGGAAAATAATAGTGTTATTACATAAAGCACAGTAATAAATCCTTGAGAGTGCAGAAAATAATAGCAAACTCCATGAGACACGAAAGAGGGAAAGAATGATGTTTTTTTACATATTTGTTTTCTGGCATAATTTAGGATTAAATGCACTTTATCTTGGATGGAAGACAGTCTGACAGAGCACTTTTTTTCAGCCCATGCTCTCCAAATTCCCCTCAAAAATTGCTTGAATCATGTCTGGCTCCAGAAACCTCCCAGTTTCCTCATCTCTGATCAGGGCTGTCAGGTAATACTGAACAAATGATGTCATCAGAGCCCCTCTCTGTACTTTTCTGGCTTTAGATCAAGTTTCTAGTTGCAAGCAAGTTGAAGAGATGCTAAGATCTGGCCCATAATCTTTGTGTAATCCTATGCATGGATGGATCACTCCTGGACATCCCTTCAATCTCGAACAGTCAGTGGATGGCCAGAGTTAACTCATACAGAACTGGCTATTGCGTCCTGACAACGGGCCGCCTCCAGCCAATGTACCTGATTGTTCTGCCAGCACTCAGAGGTTTCCACCACCAAAGTCCTGTGAGATGAAAGGGTGGCATTGTCCCAGTTCATCCATGGGGAACCATGACACAGGGAACTCTAAACAAAGGGATTGATTTGTTTAGGTGCTGTGTTTTCATCTCTAAGAATATAGAGCTTTGGTTTTGTTTTGTTTTGTATTTGATTCTGCTTTTGCTAATGCTTTAAGCTACACTTCAGAAGTTCAAAGCACAGATTTCTGTGTGTGACATAGACTCTTTCTTGGGACATCTCTCACTTTCTTCTGTTATGGGATGAAATCCACTCTGCCCCTCCAGGTCTAGAATGCTTCTGTTCCCAGGAGGACCCTGATATCCTTCGAAGACTGTGAAAGAGGATTTCTTTTTGTGATAGCAAAGCCATTGCAACAGAAACATGCCAAATCCAGGCAGTTGAAGAAGAAGGGAAGAGAAGGGACAGAAACTGGACACTATCAGGTAGCTTCTGTTGAAAACAAGACGGAAAGGCAAGTGGAAGAAAAGATAAGCAACATAACTGACAATAYAGATGATGGGCTTTCTAATAGGAAAAATGTCCTGCCGTGGCATTTTAAAATCTAGTAAAAGAAAGGAACTGAAGTCCACTCATGCCAATCCAGAACATAGCCTTTGATGCAGAGCACCCTAAAACAGTAAGCAGGATCCATTTCCACTCCAGTGATCTTGGGAGTCACTGTACCTGGCAGTGTCCAAGAAACGTGTAGATGAGGCCCTCAGGAACATGCTTTAGCAAGCATGATGTTGAAGGGTTTACATCTGGACTCCATCTTGAAGGTCTTTTCCAACCATAATGATTCTATGATTTTATGATTCTATGTCAATGACAGAGATCTGCCAAGGAGTCTGAAGGCGCTGGTCCTTCCTGCTGTAAAATAATCATTTCAGACAATTCAGTGGATGAGACACATATTTTCTTTGAAGACACTGCCCATCCTTCAGTACTGAACACAGAATCCTTCACCTGATAGGGCCACCCTGTCCTTCCAGAAGACCCAAAGCTAGGCCCATTGCAGTCATCAAGCCTGTGCAGTGCCAAATGGCTTTTCTAATCATTGCTTCTTACAAAGCCAACTACCATCATCCTGTCTTTCCCAGGACCCACCATATTTCTCTAATCAGCAAACTAGTTTGCTGACTTCATAGTTCTTATTCTTATCCCAAGGAGACTCTTTCCAAAACATCATTGGTTCTGTCCACTACATTTCCTACCTCTTAAGGATAGCAGTATGTTATTTCTAGCAACAACTACAGAAAAACCTGTTGTAATTAATGTATATGAGTAGTAGGCCAAGTTCAGCCCTTCTGAAATCTGCTGAAATGAATGCAGTTGCACTTGTTCAATTTCTTCATTGTTCTGCCAGCAGCTATCATACGATTATCTTTAGTAAATGGAGGGTGAAACAAAAGGATGTCAAAAAAATATAGACAGATTTAGCCAGCTGATGAATAGGCTATTGCTTGGGAATGCAAAGACCTATGTACATCTAAACATTTTGCTTCAGTGTATACTCCTGTTTGACACAACAATTTATTCTTTTTCTTAGGAGAAAAAAAAAAAAAAAAAAAAGAAAAAAAAAACTATCAAAAAAAAAAAAAAAGGAGAAATACAAGAAATGACCTTGTTCCATCACTTTCTACTGACATCCTTTTGGGCCTTTTATTAATTTTAAGAGATACTCACTCAACCAGCCTCAGAGAACACACTGGTTTCTAATAATACCACTACTAGTAGCATAGTTCTTTCACAGTCTTTTTCATTTATAGTTTCTTTTTCATTTACAATTCTTAAGATGTCCTCCTTTGGATGGAAAGTCGATGCAAGTAAATGAAAGAGAACAGTGAATGTGAAAACAGCTATTCCTGCTTTGGAGCTTCCAGTAACTTCGTGTTCCCCTTGACAGATGTGTTGACAGTTACTGCTTGGCAGCATAAGTTTTTTTAGTTTAGTTTTAGTAATGCACTTTGAAATACTTTATTTATATAAGCTGAAGGTTTACTATTCCTTTAAGAAGCTTAGGACATCATTTGGTGAGTGCTCCCTCCCACCTCACAAGTTCTTTCCTGGTGAACCATCTTGCTTAGGTGGAGTGAGAAGTAATTTGGACTTCAAAGTGCCTGAGGATATAAACTGTTTAGGACCTGCAGTAGTTTTTGAAGCACAGGGTGAGTGTTTATAGGCCTACAACAGAGCTATTAACCTCATAATTGATCCATCTCCAAGAACCAGGGTCRCAAGAGTCAGGAAGAGAAATCCAGGCTTTTAATAGAGCTTGTGTGCTAGTCACACATTTACAATAACAGTCATTTATTAACTTTAAATCCTTGGGGAATGGTTCATTTCCTTTGAGGTTCAAGAGGCTACTACAAGACAGTTTAGAGTCAGGATTGAGAAAAGCAGCAAATCTCAAATCTATCTCTTCACAAAACTCATTACTTTCTATTGTCCCACATAATTCTTCTCTGGCAGTTCCTGAGTACTCTCATGCTGATGGGAATCTCAGTGATGTCTAGGTGAGGGCATGGGAACATATACGTCACCCTACTGCCAGGAAACTCTTTAAATGTCAGCTGTGGAAAGGAGGGGAATATCACTCATTTCTTCCACCATATCTTTTGGAAGCCTGAACTTCCAGTTTCAAAGGTCTTGTTTACTGAGATTTGAAAATGTTAGAAGTTCAGAAGGTTCTATGTTATAAAACACGGCTTGATTTCAGCAACCACAGCTCCAATTTCAGGCTTAGATATGAGGAACCAGGCTCCCAGCACTTAGCACAGGGTTTGGGATAACCCAGTGCTGTGGTTTAATATTTAGACCCAGTTGTGTTTTCACAACTTGTAGCACATTATTCCCATTTCAAGGCTCACTGTCCAGGTTCTAAAGCAATATCCTTTTTGCTTTGGAAACCTGCTGAACAGCAGCCAACCCTCAAAGTTGTTCCCATAACAGATTCAGGGACTTCAGGGTCTTTCAGTTTTATGTTTTGCACATTTAAAAAGTGGTTGCTGCCAGGCATCACTGATGAGCACTGGGCCCACCTGGGGAATCCATTAGCTGACTCACACTGGCAGGGTAGAGTGATCGTCTCCAAAAGTCCAGGAGGAAACTATCATTTTTGTTTTCTTGGAGGCTACACAGCTTTAGCAATAGTGTTAAAGGAGCACAGTATGGTGAAACGTTATTAACTCTGGACGATGAAGGCAGAATAGATGCTTGGAGAGGTAGGTGCACAGAGAAAGCTGGAAAAATTGTCTACTGAGTTTTTTTGAGCTAGAAGTTTGCAGGAAAGATGTCTTGCTGGGTGCTATGTTGGAGATAGGAGAGCTGAAAGGAATATGAAGCATGGAGACACTGATATGCTTCAGGGAGGTAAGGAATTCTCCAAATTTTCAGTGTGCCTTATATCTACAGCACATGCTGTCTATGGACTGCTACCCAAAAAGCAGGTGGAAGTAAGTCATTAGTAAAGAGATGCTGAGCATCAAAATAGAATATTTACCATGGGTCATGGATCTGTGTGCTTTTCATTG